>NW_026042644.1:0-133877 GCF_023856365.1 Brienomyrus brachyistius | reverse complement strand
TGTCTCAATTTCAGAACCGTCACTCCACTGCTCCACGCCCATGTGTGATGACGCTCTTCTCTTCACTCTTGTGTGTCTGCAGGGTTGTGAAAGAGGAGATCTCCGACGACAGCGCCAAACTGCCGTGTTTCAATGGGCGGGTGGTGTCGTGGGTGAGTCCAGATGTGGCAGCTGTGGGGGGTGGAGGGTTAGCCATGGCAGCGGTGAGGATGGAGGCTGGGATTGGGGCGGAGGGATGGAGAACTAGAGAAGAAACAGAGGTTGAGGAAGAACATCTAGGCGGTCATCACTGTGAGGATGAAGGATGTTACCATAGGAACCATGTCTCATGGCTGTGGGGCAGGTGCTTTGAATCCCCAAGCGTCTGATTGCACTATGGGAATGGTGTGACTGCATCAGCAGTCCTTCTGCAGACGTCCCACATCCCTCAGTTCTGGGGGTCTCCGTTAAATTGGCAGCAGCTCTCTGACACCCGCAAATGATGCACGATCCCAGACGTCTGTCGTTCAGCTATTCAGCGATGGTAAAATCAGCCGGCAAGATGTTTTACCGCTGTAACCTCGCCCCAAATTAGACCACCACTCTCTTAGCAGCAAATTTTGTCCCCCCCCACTCTCCCCCATCCGAGTCAGCAGTATATATACCAGCCATGTACTGGCCAGCGCCCCCGCCTTCCTGGGTGCCCCTCGTCTGCTTCCCTGAAATCAATATCCCTAAGCTGATCCCACCCTTCACACTTCACCTTCTCCCGTTAGCTGGTCTCCTCCGAAGGCCCTCTCGTGGAGGCAGGGCCCCCCCCTGTAGAGGTGCGACCCGAGCCGTCCCCCCCCGCCGCCGCCTCTGCCCCCCCCACCCGCAGAGAGGACCGGGGGCATTGGGGATTCCCGCCCCCCCTCCTTCCAGTAAGTCTCTCTCTCTTCCTGGGAAACCATCATGTGACCATCTGGATTGTCACCATGACGCCCTCACTCCTGGGGGGTTCCATTCACCTGGCTGAGTCCATTTTGCCAGCTTCTGTGATCCGTTCCCCAGATTCATGTACACAACTAGCCGAAGGTTCTTACACACGCTGAGATTTTCTACATTTGCAGGTTACTCACTGAACGTTTACTAAAAATACACTCAGTATTCTTTGTTAACACACTTGGTGTATATTCACCGTTCAAATACCTTCATTAGCAAGAAAATGTCACATCTTTGATTCATCAAAGTAACCACCTCCAGCAGTTATAACAGCAGAGAAAATCGAGGCATTCTTTGTACAAGGGACATTAAATACTGCTCTGTTTCATGGAATGAAACGGTTAACTAATGCATTTAAAGTTAAAGGACAGCCTAGAATTTGACTCTGCCATCACCACACAGCCAGTTAATAGGGTGTCAGACATGCACTGTTACATACTCCTTATATGTTATAAAGGAAATTTGTTTTATTTGAATAATATTTTCATTTATAGTTGTTCACTCAACTGTCTGATACTTAACGAACCTGCAACAAAACAAAATCTGCAGTTTATTCAATAAACGGGAAAGTGGTAAAAACCTGTGATGTGCAGAAGCTTCTGATTGGTAGTGTAGGTGACAGTAACGGTCACCTTGACTCTTCTGGGGAGAAATAATAAACAGTCGCCACGGCAACCAAATTTCGACGCCAAATTTAGCTACCAAAATCGGCTACGCGGCTTAGCCACGGAATTTAAGAATTGTAGCAGACTCTGCTGCCGGCGATTCCTGAAGACCGTTTTTAATTTTGGGGCTTCGAAAGTCCCCCGTGAAACCGCTTGGCTGTCGCCATGGAACCTGGGGCGAGATCGGCGATGAGCCCCGTGTGCCGCCCTCTGTGCAGCCCCAATGCCACGGACAGCATGGAGAACCTGGATGAGCGAACGGAGACGGAGTCGGTGGTGTCGTTGCGGAGGGAGCGGCCGCGGAGGAGGGAGAGCGAGGAGCAGCACGGTGACCGCCGCCGATCGCTCGGTCCGTTAGCGCGTTAGCGCTCACACGCTTGACACCGCTGACCGGTCTGCCTTCGCCACCAGGGCAGCGCGTGAACGGGCAGAGTCGCCTAGAGCGCCACCTAGCGGGCTATGAGAGTTCCAGCACGCTGATGAGCAGCGAACTGGACACCACTAGCTTCTGTGACTCTGATGAGGACGATGCCATGAGCAGGTCGGTGTGCTAGAGAAGCATCGGCTTCCTTTTTCATTATCGTCATCCAGAACCGATGGCGTGAAAATTTGTGCTCCCTCCCCTCCACACAGGTTTAGCAGTGCCACGGAGCAGAGCACTGCGTCCCGCCTGCTGAAGAGGCATCGCAGGCGGAAGAAACAGCGCCCCTCAAGGCTGGAGCGGGTACTGCACCTAAGGAAGGGGGGAGGGTGAATGCGATCGTGGGAAGGGGGAGTGGTTTATGGGGCTATTATTATAGCTAAATTATTTTCAAATCTGTGTGGAGAGTTGTGTACCTGTATCTCGATCTACGTGCGAGTAATCAAATTTATAAATGTGTGAAAAAATCTCAAAATTTGAAATTAATAAATTTTGAATTTTGGTTAAAAACCAAAATAATATCGTACAACAACCGATATAATGCATTTATAGTTGTTTGCCCTTGAATAGGAAGTATTAGTGTAGATATTTTTGTACTGAAAAACCTTATTTAACAGGTAGCTTTGTACTGTGTTGACATGGTATGAACATGCATGTCTATCTATATTTTTTAAATGCGTTTTTTAATGCCGTGTCTAAAGGGCAAAACTACCATAGAGACATAAAGGGAGGGGGATGCAGTGTGGAGACGTATTCTGTCACAGTTCATACCCTGACGGTGTTCCATACCCAAGTCCTCAAAAGCTTGCAAGTGGGACAGGCCTAAGCTCTCAAAACGTCATCGATTTCAGACAAATCTCCACGCGCATTTGCAGATCTTTCAGGGCAGAAGTGTAGCAAAAGTCACACGTAAAACGGCAGCCGATTGAGAATTCCGCCTGAATTGTAACTGATGACTTTTCTGTATTTACAGCGAATTGGAGCGAAATACTTAGACCTTTTATCCATTTGCAGATTTGTCGACACATTTACAGTGGATTCTGAACACATACATCTCAATACGCATTTAGAGATTTTTCAAATCCGATTACACACACGCGCTCTGAGATACTGGTGCACAGCTCTCCGCACAGCCCCACAGTGGCCACTATACTGTCCAGGTTGCCACATACAAAATGTTTGCATGTATGAGGCAGAGCTGATGTGTGTGGAATCTTCTGAATAAATAATGTGGAGGAGAGAGCGTCTCGATGCCTGCATGTTGGACCTCCCTCCAGTAGGTGTGCTGTGCCTTGGGTGGGAGCTGCTTCGGAAGATGACTGTTTTCTCTGGTGTTGCAGGCATCTTCCTTTAGTAGCGTCACGGACTCCACCATGTCCCTGAACATTATCACGGTGACGCTGAACATGGGTGCGTGTGGCCAGCCCGCTCCATCGTCTTCCTCCTCTGCCTCGCTTCCCCCTCTGGTGTCGTTTTAGCTGTTCGTAACCCCCACTGTGTGATGTTTGCTTGTTATCTGATAAATTGTGGCGTTCATCAGTTCTCGTTTTTTGGTTTATTATGTGAAGTAATAAGGTTAGTTATTGATTGGCTATGGCGCCCCCTTGCTGTCGAACAGAGAAGTACAACTTCCTGGGCATCAGCATCGTGGGCCAGAGCAATGAGAGGGGCGACGGGGGCATCTACATCGGCTCCATTATGAAGGGCGGGGCGGGTGGCGGCAGATGGCCGCATCGACCCTGGGGACATGCTACTGCAGGTGAGGGGCATCGCCGTGGTAACGCTCCGCTGCTCTCTCTGCCGGACCGCTGTCAGTCTCGTACCTCACGCAACATGCTGTGCTCCCCAGGTCAATGACATCAACTTCGAAAACATGAGCAACGACGACGCAGTCAGGGTGCTGCGGGAGATCGTCCACAAGCCGGGGTAAGTCTGCCCCCCCCTGTCGGCCTGAGGGGTCTTTCTCCATGGTGATGAGAGAGTGGTTGTCTGTGGTGTCCCCAGTGATGGATTGTCGTCTCTCCACCAGGCCCATCATCCTCACAGTGGCCAAGTGTTGGGACCCCACACCTCAAGGCTACTTCACACTCCCACGCGGTGAGTATCACCCCACCCCCCCCAACAGCCTGGGGTAGACCACACCACACCTTCTCCAGGTTCAGGGTTGAAGTTGCTTTGCAATGGGCAGCCTTGCATTTTGGGAATTTGGGCCTGAGCTCAAAGGTGAACTGCACGGGTGCTTTTGGTAAAGCAGATGGTGAAATGCATTATGGGAATGGCACTGATGACATTGCGGCTTCTCTTCCAGATGAGCCGATCCGGCCCATCGACCCCGCGGTGTGGGTGAGCCACTCGGTGGCCCTGACTGGGGTGTACCCCCCGTTTCCCGGCAGCTCCTCACTCAGCACCATCACCTCCAGTTCCTCTGTCGCAGAGACCGAGCGTGAGAATCACCCCGGCCAGCATGCTGGTTTCACTGACCATCTGACCCGTCTGTCTGTCTGTCTGTCTGTCTGTCTGTCTGTCTCTGTCTGTCTGTCTGTCTGTCTGTCTTAGCAATTCAGTAATTCTCGTTTTGCATCTCCAGGTTTCGATGAGTTCAGCTTATCTCTGCACTCAGACATGGCGTCTGTGGCCAAGGCTATGGCATCCCCAGAGTCGGGCTTGGAGGTCCGAGACCGCATGTGGCTAAAGATCACCATCCCTAATGCCTTCCTGGGTGAGGGTGGAGCCGGGGGTAGGGAGGAAGGCAGGCTGCCCAGGGTGGATAGCCAGGGGTGAGATTAAAACGGGGGGGGGGTGTGTCCATCTGTCTGCCCGCCTGCAGGCTCGGATGTGGTAGACTGGCTGTACCACCACATCGAGGGCTTCCAGGACCGGCGTGAGGCACGGAAGTACGCCAGCAACCTGCTGAAGGCCGGATTCATCCGCCACACCGTCAACAAGATCACCTTCTCTGAACAGTGCTACTACATCTTTGGGGACTTCAGCGACTGCGAGAACTGTAAGCGGTGCCAACACCCTGCGAGTGTTTAGTGGATGTTCATGCAGGATGATTCAGCAGAGCTTGGGTTACATTTAGATGCTGCTTGTTACGGAATAATTCAGCTGAGAGTCGGGATTGTTTCTGAGGTAAAGAGCAGGAGAACCCGGGAAAAATCCCCCGACCTCAATGGTTTCTGTATAATGTTTGACCTTCACCAGCTGAGTAAACTTTGGGTCTTTGAAAGGGTCTCTGTCTCCATCTTTGTCTCTGTCCCTCCCTCACAGATATGGCGAACCTCTCCCTGAATGACAATGATGGCTCCAGTGGGGCATCCGACCAGGACACGCTGGCCCCCCTGCCCCTCCCGGGGGCCACGCCGTGGCCGCTGCTTCACTCTTTCCCCTATCAGTACCCCCACCCCTACCCCAGCCAGCCGCCGCCCTACCACGAGCTGTCCAGCTACAGCTACGCCCCCGGAAGCACTGGCAGCCAGCACAGCGAAGGTGCGCCAGTCTGCATTTCCCTTTCCTTTATACTTGGATATTCGTTTAGCTGCTTCAGTCTGGCTCTTTCGTTTGGCTCTGTTTTGTTTAGCTGGGTCTTTGGTTCAGTTTCGTTTGGCCGCTTTCATTCGTCTGGTCCGCCGGCTCACATTTGTCCATCTCTCTCTGCCAGGGAGTCGAAGCAGCGGCTCAACGCGCAGCGAGGGCGACAGGCGTCTGGGAGGCAAGAGTGCAGGGGGCAGCACTGCGGGCAGCGTGCGGGAGGATAAGTCCCCGGTGGGGGGCGGGGCCGACTCGTGCTCGGGCAGCGGCAGCGAATCGGAGTACTCCACCCGCAGCAGCCGGAGGCGTGACCACGGCTCGGCCACGCCCAGTGAGCACAGCCACATCAGCCAGCGCTCACACTCCCGCGCCCCGCCCCCACACATGCCCTACCCCCCCGGCATCCCGCTGCCCTACAACCCCATGATGGTCATGATGTTGCCCCAGCACCCACACCCGGCCATGGGCCCCCCGCTGCCTCCGCACCCCACTGGGCTCCCTCACCCCACCCTGCCTCCTACTAGCACCCCAGGGGGGCCGCCCGGGGCCCCTCCGATCCGTGACCTGGGCTCCGTGCCCCCCGAGCTCACTGCCTCACGCCAGTCCTTCCACCTGGCCATGGGCAACCCCAGCGAGTTCTTTGTGGATGTGATGTAGTGATGGATGGGTTGGGGGGGGGTTGTGCATCTGGCTGTGTTACCATAGTGGTGGTGGGGTCTGTCTCCCTTGATCTCATCCTCCCAGTGAAGATGCACACCCCAGCTCTGTGCCCTAACAGCTACTACTTCCTCTCCGTCACTTGACCCAGCTGGGATCTTCCTGCGGTTTCCTGTTGCTGTCCAAGCCTTTTGCTTTACAGGTAGTCATGTGACCACGGGCAGCGAATCACAGCACGCCTCCTCGGTCCCTCGCTGACCTGTGGATGTTACGCAGCCGTACTTATTCCCTGCACCTCCCTCCACTTCAGTAACATGGTTACACACTGAAAACACGAGTAGACTTGTTAGTCACTCTAAGGACCATCCTGAAAGGATCTCCAACCCCCACCCCCAATGAGAAAGTCGGGGAGGGGCATCAGTGCTGATGGAGGTGCCGGCTGGCACCCCCCTACAGTACATCCCGGTCTTCAGAACATTGTCCCATTGGTGGGCGTGACGTCTCCGAATTCCGAAGGAGGTGCTTCAGAGGAGCTGTGGAGTCTGTCTGCAGTGACGAGGGCTGGGATTGTTTTTCTACCTTCGGCTCTCAGTCATCTGAGTGAAGACTGACAGACACGATCTAGCATCAGACTCAGCTGCTGGAACAGAAGACGGAAGTCCGGCTGAAATGCACCTAAGCCGACTTAAAATGACAGCTTTTCTGTTTGTAACGGATCAGACTGGAACGGTACCGAGTCGGCTTGGGTTTTCTTTTTTCTTTTCTAAGGGGGACAGTTTTATACTTCAGGCAGCATTTGGGGTCAGGCTGTATAAACGGCCACAGTGAACGGCCCCTTAATGGCAGAATTGCATCCCAAATCAAGATGAATTTGTATTTGCATCCTCTTGTACAGAAAGGCTGAAGGTGTTGTTCTCTTCCGGAAGGAAGTGGGATATTTGTTTTTTTTGGTTCGGGTTTCAAGACGACACCTGAGATAATGTCATAGCTGTCAAAGCCCAGCAAGGGTTACTGAGCTGAGGTTGGCGTCTTCGTTTAATTTCACTGGGGACTTTTGTATTTTTTTCCCACCTTCCTGGTAGCCCCCCCCCCCCCCCCATCATCGGGGCCGGTGCCTTAAATCATGGCACAGCCTCTGAGGCAGATGAATCCTTCAGTGACGGGTCCCGTAACCGTGGGAAACCGGAACGTTACCGCGCATGGGGCCGTGCGAATGCGTAGTTTGGTGCTGCTGCACACCGTGTGCTCACCCCCCCCCCCACTTACCCACCCACGGTGAGCACATGGTGTGTGTCCACAGGGGGTGGGCCAGCTTCCCCAGAATGTTCTGAGCGCTGTGATACCCACTCCTGTCCTTTTTTGGGCTTTTGTATGTCTGAGTACAGTTTTGTATGTAAATTATATACGTAAAGTGAATCAAATTTGAAGGTCATGAATGAAGAGAATCATGTCAGTTTCTAAGTCCCTCTTATTTGTATGGAATTGTCACTTTTTCTATATATTAAAGTGTGCTGGATTTGCACTGGCCTGCAGTTTTGTGTCTGCCCCCCTATTGCAGCCGATATCCCTGAAGCTTTCACAGTGTGTGTGTGTGTGTGTGTGTGTGTGTGTGTGTGTGTGTGTGTGTGTGTGTGTGTGTGTGTCCTCACTTGTGTCCAATGCTGTTTGGGATACACTCCAGGCCCCCGTCACCTCGACCAGAATATGCGGCCGAATATTGGACTAAAACCTTAAACAGATGTAGTTGCGAATAAGACGACCGAGGTTCACCTCCACCGTCCAAAGGCGTTTCCATCATAGCCTGTAATGGTGTGGCGTCCTGCTCAGGGTGTCTCCTAATTTATAGGCTAAACTCCAAATTCAGTGACTCTTTGTTTAGGATTTTAGAGGCAGGTACAGGTCGTTGTGCACTTACGACTGACCGACTTACGACCGTTTCGAGACCGCAAATACATGGCCACGACTGCGGTGTGTCCGGCAGCACGAATGTTGCCCAGAGTCGATGACCGTTTCCAGTCCAACTTCCGGTGTTACGGGAAACTCAATCCCACCCTTGTTCTCTGCTTTCTACGAAGCTCTTGAGCTAAACAAGCCATATATTTTAAATCATCAAATGCCTTTTCTGTGTTTCTTTGACTTTAAATAATTTCATTTAGTATCTTTAATTCGCTGAATAGAGATATTTCTTGATTAAAAACGGTGGTCTTGTTTGTAAGATTATATTATGCATGACGATCTACTGTATTCAGATATAATAATGTACCTGAGTGATTTTCAGACATCTCACATACATGTTTGCCTAAATATTAGGGGAAACATTATTTCCTGATATCCAGGATATTTGGTTCCTCCATGTTAAAACAGGTATACAGCAACTCTAGGCCTCAGTACTAAAAAAACTAGATTGTGCTCATGTAATTATGTACCTGGGTGATTTTCAGATCTGTTACATACTTCTTTGCCCAGAAAAGTACAGGGGAACCCATGTCTTCACCTGATGTTGCATATATTTGTGCTTATTTAAAAATCGAGCCAAAAATATGCATACACATTCTTTATTTTATGTCTAGTAATAAACCAAAGACATTGGTTTTCCAAAAGTCTTTCTGCAAATTAAAAATATATTCAAACAAGCTCAAGTCATTCCACAAACTTAAAATCATGTGATATTTCTGTTTTAAAAAACATTTGCTAATAACCAAAACATTACTTGATACTTACCTTGCACACCGACACCCCACAGGAACTACTGTCTCTCTGAAGTGAGGTTGTTAGAGTCCCACACGTCCACCGTGACACATCGCAGCCTTTTCTCCTCACCGCAGCCTGTGAATCAACCATCACTCATGGCATAGTTGGCTTAATCATTTACTGAAAACCTGACATACAGGACTGTGCAAAAGCCACATTACTTTTCCAACTATATAAAAAAAGAATTGACACACCCAATGTTGACATTAATCTAGTACTGTTCATTATTGTTTGTTAGTGTTGTGCTTTTAAGCAAAAATGTGTAGTTATATTACATTTTAAACTTATCTTGCTCCACTTCTTTTGCACAGTACTGTACGTTTTTGCTTTGATAGTGACAGAATCTGACATATTATTTCTGAGCTTGTCGTGTCGACAAGCGCATGACGTCCTCGATCGGTTGTCGCTGCAGAAGTCTGTGAGCTGATGGGAGAGTTAGAGGCCCATGAAGAAGCTGCATGCAGTGTGTGGCCTATTTCATCCACAAAACTTGACATGGTAAAAGCTGAAAAGACAAAGTTCAGGAAAAGGTGATGCGCTATGTGAGTGACGGCTGGCCTACGTATGCCTCCACCATTCCACATGCAGTTAAACCATACTACAGAGAAAGACAGCACTTGTCTCATTCCCAGGGTTTTTTTTTTTGTATGCCGACAGCATTGTAATTCCACACAGCATACGTACTGACGTACTTCAGAGGATTCATGGTGGCCACCAGGGCACTGGAGAAGGCTGAGCCAGGGCCCAGATGAACGCTTGGTGGCCAGGATTAGGGAAAGAAATTTGGCAGCTAGTCGATGGCTGCAAAGACTGTCAGGGATCAAGGGCAACACAGAGGAGAGAACCTTTGATTACTACTCCATTACCTACCCACCCATGGGAGAGAGTAGGAGCCGACCTTTGTGAATGCAACAAACAGCACTATCTGGTAGCTGTAGACTATTTCTCAAGATATGTGAACACGGACCTGTCCGCAGAGACAACACGCTTATAACTAAAGAATATGTTTGCGAGGTGGGGCTGTCCGAATGTTACCGTTAAGGATAATGGACCACAATTCTCGGGAAGAGCCTTCCAAGAATTTGCAAAGGACTATGACATTAAACATGTCACGAGCAGTCCCCACCATCCTTAACTTAATGGGGAAGCAGAGAGGGCTGTACAGACTGTAAAGAAAATCCCGAGACAGTCAGACTCATTTGCTGCCCTGTTGAGTTACCGAGCCTCCCCTGTCCAAGCCACAGCTGCTAGTCCAGCCCAGCTGATGCTCGGCAGACAGATAAGTCTGACCTGCAGCCATCGTGGCCTGACTTCCAGCAGGTGAGAAGAGCTGATGAGAAAGCTAAACATGGCTACAGGCGCAGTTACAATAAGAGATTCAGCATTAAACATTTACCTGAGCTTAGTCCCGGAACAACAGTTGCTATGAAGCTTGACAGCGAACAAGGATGGAAGATGTCTGGTTGAGTCTTCAGGATGTGTGACACATCGAGGTCTTACCTCATTCTAACTGAAAAGGAAGGTGCTCCGTCGTAATCGACGTCATCTGAGGCTTATAACGGATACGGCAGAAGAAACACCTACGCTGGAACCACAGACTCCTCAGCCGGCTGCGCAGCCAGTCATAGACGCTCCACCAGAACAGGAATTCAGAGAACGGTCACCTGCAGCAGAGGGTTTGTCAACCCCAGCAAAAACACGCTGTGGCAGAGTTATCAGACCTCCAGAGAGATATAAAGACTTTCTGTAGAATATTTCTTCTGCTAGTTAAAATAGCCAATTAAACTTAGTGAGCTACGTTATGAGGAATCTGTGTAGGAACATAGGAAAGAAAGAAAACAAACTTTATGTTCATATCGAAAGGAACCCTAGGAGTTCTGATAAACCCCTAACAGCTACTTTGTTATTTGTTAGGATGTTTGGCCCTCATGCCTAAATGATTACCGGCCAGTTGCACTTACGTCGGTGGTCATGAAGGTCTTTGAGACTCATTGAAGACCTTAATATTGCCACCATCCCACGCTCCACAGACCCACTCCAGTTCGCCTATCGCCCCAATCGATCCACAGATGATGCCATCTTCTTCTGGAAGATACCTAGGTGCATTTGGACTAGTTCTGCGATGAGTTTTGCTCCTAGGGGAACATGATGGAGAAATACAGTAGATGGATCACCTCTGGGTTTGGGCTGAGGAATCTTTGCAGTTCCCTATACTCTAGTCTTCTATTACTTGGTGAATACGTCACATGATGGATTTTTGTTCTCCCCCTTGTGATGGCGATGGTGTACAGCATGTGTAAGGGCCTGTCCTTCTAATGCAGGTCCGGCTGCCATGTGTCAGACTTCAGCTCAGAGTGTAAATATGGACTCACACGTGTGACTTGCATTTGCACCTGCTTGTTGTGCGACTGTCCTTCTTCAGAGAAAAACATGTTTCAAATCAAGCAGTAATTAAGAGAAAACTTCTTAAAGGAGCATTCAAATTGAGCCAGAGAAACCGGCAGTTACACTCATCAGTCCAGCATTGCTACTGCACTTCCTGTTGTCTGCATGGGTGAGATTGTTCTTCCAGGAGCTTGTGTTACACTTTGGCTATAAGATGAATGAGTCAGTATCTCAGTTATCTGGTATCTGCACAAAAATATACCTGTTTGCTAATCATCAATCAGCGAACCTTTCTGAAAGTGATTTAAGAAAGTGTATTGTAAGGTCAGATAGTGTTAAATGATTGTACATTTGCTGGTTTAGAGAGAAGACTTGGATACAGAAAGAGAGGGAGAGAGAGTTGATTGCAAGAGTGAAAACAGTGAAAGAGAGAAAGACAGAATGTTCCACTTATCATGTTAGATTTAGCAAAGCCGAACACACACACGGCAGAAACTGCCCCTGTGTCAGTAACCAGTAACCCGACCTTATCACTTACACAACTGTGTCAATGACGCTTTTTAAGACTTACATTCCTTTAGAAGTGTAATCCACTTTATGTCTAACCCACCAATCAGAGATATGCACGCATGCACCAATCAGAAAGCTGCACTTGTGCTTGCCTTCAGGTACACATACATCACATATGCAATCTAATGAACCACAGCCACTCCTATGTGTTAAATATGAGGCTTTATCCTTCTTCACTCTGATGTACCAAATTCAATACAGGAGGGACGTCATACTAATCTGTAGAAAATAATCTGAATAATCCATCAAATCAAGAGCTTTAGGATGAATGTGTGCTTCAAGCTCTGTTTGTGGATTACTTCTCTGCTAGTAAGGTAGGACTCTGTTTGCTTTCTGTTTACTGTCTGTTGAAACTGTTGTTGTGTGTAGTTCCTGGCAATCAAGCGTAGTTTCGGTCTCCCTGAACTGTTGTTGTGTGTAGTTTCGGTCTCCCTGAAGGTGTTAATTAGGGGGCAGGGCTTACTGAGTTTAAATTGAAGGTGACTCCAGCTCAATACTCAGTGTGCTTCAAGCTCTGTTTGTGGATTACTTCTCTGCTAGTAAGGTAGGACTCTGTTTGCTTTCTGTTTACTGTCTGTTGAAACTGTTGTTGTGTGTAGTTCCTGGCAATCAAGCGTAGTTTCGGTCTCCCTGAACTGTTGTTGTGTGTAGTTTCGGTCTCCCTGAAGGTGTTAATTAGGGGGCAGGGCTTACTGAGTTTAAATTGAAGGTGACACCGCCACACAGGTGTCTGTGGCGGATAAAGGTAAACGGTCTAGTTGTTACTACTGCTTCTAACCTTTCTCTCCTACTCTATCCTATCCTCTACTTCGCAATCTCTCACACATCACTACAGACATGTGCCTTAGACGTATACCAGTACACTTATCTTTGAGACCTAGAATATCTCATCCAACATCCAGGCGCCGCACTCTCAGTAATCTTGTCTACCCTCCCATAACACCCCAGTCCCAGCGAAGCGTGTTGGGTGGCCTCTGGAATTGCCAGTCTGCTGTAAAGAAGGCTGATTTCATTTCCGCCCTTGCTTCACACCACTCTCTTGACTTTCTGGCTCTGACGGAGACCTGGATATCGCCTGAGAACTCGGCTACCCCGGCAGCTCTCTCCTCTGCTTATGCTTTCTCTCACTCTCCTCGCCAGACTGGCAGGGGCGGTGGCACAGGTCTATTAGTAACTCGGAACTGGAGCTACACGCCCCTTTCTCTGCCCCATCTCAACATTTCATCCTTTGAATTCCATGGAGTTGCTGTTACCTCTCCACTTGATATTCGGATCATTGTTGTCTACCGCCCTCCTGGCCCCCTAGGCTGCTTTCTAGAGGAGCTTGATGCTCTCCTCAGTCTCTTCCCCACTGACAGCTCCTCTCTCATTCTCCTTGGTGACTTCAACCTACCCCATGACAAGCTCCCTTCTTCTGGTCTCCTCCCTTTTCTCGATTCCTTCTCTCTAACATCCAACAGCTCCTCTCCTACACACAAAGGAGGTAACGTCCTCGACCTGGTTTTCAGCCGCCCCTCTCCGGCTACTGACATCTCTTCTACTCCTCTACACATTTCTGATCACCACTTTGTATCCTTTACCATTGCCCTACCCGTCTTGCCCAATCCCAGTTTTCAACGTTTCCTCCCCACTCGACCAAACCTCCACTCTGTCTCCGCTTCTTCTGTTACTTCCTGCACACTGTCTTACCTTCCTGACCCTGACTCCTTTTCCTCCTTGGCACTGGAGTCTGCAACTGATACTCTCATCTCCTCACTTTACACATCCTTGGACAACCTCTGCCCGCTGTCTTCCAAACCCAGGAAAACTCGGCCTACTCCTTGGCTTTCAGCTGCATTACGTACTAACCGAAGAGAATTGCGGGTAGCTGAGAGGACGTGGAAGAAATCTAAGCTTGATGCAGATCTGTCTTCCTACCGTACTCTGCTATCCAAATTCTCTATGGACGTGACTGCAGCTAAAACTGCCTTTTACAAAGACAAACTAGAATTATCCTCACGAGATCCTCGCAAACTCCATAACATCTTTTCGTCTCTTCTCAACCCTCCCCCTCCTCCTGCTCCTTCCTTCCTGACTGCTGAAGATTTTGCCAACTTCTTTGCCGAGAAGATTGACAGAATCTGTCAGACATTCTCTCCCTCATCCACTACACTACACACTAAGGATTTCCCTCCCCCCTCACTGGCCCAGTTTTCTGGTCTTACGGCAGATGAGATCATGAAAGTCATCTCATCTTCCAACGCTACCACCTGCCCACTTGATCCAATCCCTTCTGCGTTATTTCAGACAATCGCTCTAGACCTTCTCCCCTTCATCACGACTATCATTAATGGCTCCATAACCTCCGGTCATGTACCAACAGCATTCAAAATAGCCAGGGTCATTCCCATCCTAAAAAAACCCACTCTAAATCCCTCAGACACTTGCAGCTACCGACCAGTATTGCTTCTTTCCTTCCTTTCAAAAATCCTCGAACGTACAGTCTACAACCAGCTTTCTCTCTATCTCTCTCAGAACAACCTCCAGGATCCTAATCAGTCTGGCTTTAAAGCAGCTCACTCTACAGAGACTGCCCTCTTAGCAGTCACTGAGAAGCTACATGCTGCCAGATCAGCCAAACTGTCATCTGTCCTCATCCTTCTTGACCTATCAGCAGCATTTGACACGGTCAACCACAAAACTCTCCTATCCATCCTTAGGAGTCTTGGCATTGGTGGCTTGGTCTGGCGCTGGCTGGCTTCCTACCTAGAAGGCCGAACATACCAAGTGACATGGAATGGATCCACATCTACTCCACGTTGTCTTTCCACCGGTGTCCCTCAGGGCTCGGTTCTTGGCCCTCTCCTATTCTCCCTCTACACTAAATCTCTTGGCGAAGTTATATCCTCACATGGCTTCTCCTACCACTGCTATGCCGATGACACTCAACTCATCCTCTCCTTCCCTCCCTCAGACACTCATGTCTCCACTAAGATCTCTACATGCTTGGCAGACATCTCATCTTGGATGACCACTCACCAGCTAAAACTCAACACTAGTAAAACTGAGCTGCTTTACATCCCGGCTGACTCATCCCCCCTCCAGGACCTTGCGATCTCTTTCGACAACTCCCTGATCCGTCCTTCGGTTTCTGCTAGAAACCTTGGAGTTACCATAGATGATCGGTTGTCATTTTCCTCACATATCGCCAGTCTTTCTCGCTCTTGTCGGTTTCTCCTCTTTAACATCAGGAGGATACGTCCATTTCTTTCGACTCAGGCTACCCAGATACTCGTCCAGTCCCTCGTCATCTCACGCCTTGACTACTGTAACTCGCTTCTAGCGGGTTTACCACTGAGCGCCATCCGTCCCCTCCAACTGATTCAGAATGCAGCTGCTCGTCTTGTTTTCAACCTTCCCAAGTTCTCCCACACCACTCCTTTGCTGCGCTCCCTCCACTGACTTCCTGTAGCTGCACGCATCAGATTCAAAACACTGATGCTGGCATACAAAGCCAAAAATTCTCTGGCACCATCCTACCTAAAGGACCTCATCACACCCCGCTCTGCACCACGATCTCTCCGATCCTCCAGCACTGCTCGACTGGTCCCTCCTCCCCTCAAGGCACAAGGAAGACACGCATCTCGGCTCTTCTCTGTCCTGGCACCTAATTGGTGGAATGAACTCCCCCTAGATGTCCGAACAGCTGAATCCTTGACTGTCTTCAAGCGACGACTCAAAACTTTTCTTTTTCAGAAATACTTGACGTAGAACTTCTATATTCTTTCTTTCTTTAAAAAAAAAAAATAAAAAAATAAAAAAATTCTGCACTACTCAATGGCGTTCTCAGGGATAGTATTCATAGCTTGGGTCCTTATTGAGCTAGCATCGGAAATTCATTGCAGAGTCTCAAAGCACTTATGTAAGTCGCTCTGGCTAAGGGCGTCTGCCAAATCCTGTAAATGTAAATGTAATTATCTATATAAAATGGTAACAGTGAAAGATTTTGCCTGACTTTCTCCAGCCTTGTCTGAAACATCTTGTTTCTATCTACAGAGATGTTATTATAGGTTAACAAACTCATATCTTCAATCCGACTGTTTTGTAGAGACACCGTTGATGCCTGATACAGATCTTTGATTACTGAGGTCCCACAAAGCATCAGAAGCACAAAATAATGACAAATATGAGACGTCAACCAATGTCACCATCAACCGAATATCAACCAGAAGTCTGGGAGCTTCATCATCCTCAAACTAACTCCAGTTACCCTGCTGTCAGACCACATCCACCCCAAACTAATTCCAGTTACCCTGCTCTCAGACCGCATCCACCCCAAACTAACCCCAGTTACCCTGCTCTCAGACCACATCTACTTCAAATTAACCCCAGTTGCCCTGCTCTCAGACCACATCTACCCCAAACTAACCCCAGTTACCCTGCTCTCAGACCAGATCTACTTCAAACTAACCCCAGTTACCCTGCTCTCAGACCACATCTACTTCAAACTAAACCCAGTTACCCTGCTCTCAGACCACATCTACCCCAAACTAACCCCAGTTACCCTGCTCTCAGACCACATCTACCCCAAACTAACCCCAGTTACCCTGCTGTCAGACCACATCTACCCCAAACTAACCTCAGTTTCCCCGCTCAGCATTATGCATAATGCATCAGGACTGAAATTCCGTATATTTCGATATATTATGTAACTAATCATTTTTAGGAATGTTGATACCTTCCAAAAACAAAAATATACATCCATCCATCCATTTTCCAAGCCGCTTATCCTATTGGGTCGCGGGGGGTCCGGAGCCTATCCCGGAAGCAATGGGCACGAGGCTGGGAACAACCCAGGATGGGGGGGCAGCCCATCGCAGACAAAAATATACAAATATATCATATATAAATTTGGATATGGGTGTGGATGCAACTGGAAAGGCTTGCAGTATATATTCTGCACATTTTTATAATTCTTGTTGCAAATATTATGTACAAACCATGACAGAGACTTGAATGCATACACGGGTTTTGTTGGGAAAATATCAGTTCAGGAAATACATTACTGAGGAAACTGCAGTTGCTTTTACTCCTATTTAATACTTTTAAGCACACACACACATCACAAGGAGAAGAAACTATTATTTATAATTATACAGCACACAATGACTACACATAAATAAAATATAGCATAGAAAAATCCAATAATACTATCGGACAAAATGGCCATGGAAATGTAACAGAGAGCGGTGAGCTGGAGACCAGAGTCTTGACCCTGAGGAGTGAAACATAATATTTAATTTCTCTATCGTGTCGCAAAAATGACAGACTACTTTTCAAAAAGAAAAGAAGTTACTTCCTCACGCATTTCTAAAAGGATGTTTTTGTCAAATCCCTCCAGCTCTCTGAAAAACAACACATCAAGAGCACATATTATTGCTTAAATAAAGATAAAATATAGACATATAATATAGACAGTTCACTGTGCATTTTGTAATACTCAAGACACACCAAGGCTATGCGCAGTGCATACTGATAAAAAGCAGGGGAGGGGGGAAAAAACCACACAAGTGTTACGTCCAACAATTCAAGGTGGTCTACCTTACAATTGTCACGCGCGCTGGTCCGCTCCTCCCGTGTGCCACGCCCCCTCGTTTACCTCGTGTGGAACCGATGTCATTCGCTGGTTCCAGCTGTTTTCATTAGTACTATGTATTTAAGTCTGCGTCAAAATATATTTCCCCAGTCCTGTCCTTGAAGTCGCTACTTCTATTGTCCCGTGTTTCTAGCTGGTTTCCCCAATAAATCCTTTGTTTCCCGATTCTCCGTCTTGCTGCTCCTGCTTCCCCGATCCGTGACGTGACAACAATCAACATGAATACACCACAGTCCACAGAACGAATCTGTCAAGGAACATTCTGCGAAATACAATATAATACTAAAGAAGACATTTGCTACAATTCTAATACAAATGTAACAACAGAAAATGCTGAAATCTATTTTACCATGTTTTTCAAGTATTTTCCAGTGTCCTGGGCTTATTCGGTTTCTCAATTTGTTGCAAAAAGATATTTGGAATTGTCAGGGGCACAATAACTACAGCTTTTCATGTAAACGGGATTAAAACTCTATGTAGGAATTAATAGACACACTGAAGACCTTTTGTCATATTTGTAAATGTTTCACTGTTGCGCTGCGTCTGGCTGTGCGTGTTACCCAGAGCGTATGACAGTTTCTGCCCCAACTGTCGGCAGGAATGAACGAAGACAATTATGATTAAAAGATTTAAAAAGACCCAAAAATACGACTTAAATGTTATAGCATTTATTGAACAATATACTATACATATGATCAGGAGCGCACATAACTGCATGGTGCGCAAGTACGCATTCCCCGTACACGCGCGGCAATTCCTTGTTGTAGCAGCGCAAAAGCGTATTTATTTTATGTGCATTCACGCTGTTATGACAAGAAATTACCGTGCATCTTAACATTTATGTGGCTAGTTTGTAATTCTTTCGCGGTATGAAGGCTAAAATACACAGTGATTTCTTGTCATAACAGCGCGAATGCACACAAATACGCATTTGCGCTGCTACAAAACATTAACGCGCGTATCGCTTAAGACGGCGAATGAGTACTTTCATACCAGTTATGTGCTCCCTGCATATGATCATTTTTGCATAGAATATAAGGGGGGCGACTTACTCAGGGTTGCCAACTTTGGTCAGCTTGTTGGCGTGAGATTTTCAATTCGGGACAAGCCTACACACGTATTCACAAGTTTATAGCAGTTTTATTACCTTATAAATAATCTGTAGGGTGATGAAGCCCCAAAGCTTTTGATGTAGCTAATTTCAAGTTTAAAATGCATTAATAGCGATTCGCCATAAGATTTCTTGCTGTGAGCGTTTGAGTCTGAAATCCCGAGTCTCGCGCCAGATGCGTCAGAGTTGGCAACCTGCTTACGGCCGAATCGGACCTACAACCGGTCAGTCGGAGCCGAACGCGGCCGAAAGTCGCCGACGAGCTGCATAGGATCGCATTGTATGTTATGGTACGAATGGGCGTCTGTGACAACAGCTTGATTACTTTCGAATCACATGTACTTATCTTCTCAAACTTCTTTTGAGCATCTGAACGACTGGTTGCATTTTGAAGAGACTTGACATCTAAAAAAATGGAGAACAAAGAAATCAACATAGTTAAGATCAAAATTAAAATTACAATTAAGGTTAAAATAACGAATGAAGGCGTGATTAAGAAGATGGATGACACGGACAAGCAGCCCCAATCGACACGGAGGGTGTCTGACATGCCGAAGGTAAAGCCCTGGCTTAAGAGACTTTATTAGAAGACTTTAATTATAGCATAAAATGTGTTATATCAATAATCTTTCCTTGTTTTAACAACCGGCTGTCCCAGACTGGAAGAGAAGAAAACGACCGTGGCCAGAGGGTTCGTCCATGCAGCGGGAGGGACAGGCTACCCACGCTGGAGGAAGAAGGAGCGACGAGGAAGAGGCCCCAGCTGAAGTACCTTCATCGTACGGACAGCAACGGCTCCTGCCATCTACGACCAGAGAGAGACCAGGGGCAGCGTCAGCGATCCGCAGAGCAGCAACTCCTGCAACGAATGCACGGACTCATGGGTTATGGCCGGAAACATAGGACTGATAGAGACATTACTGGTGACGGACTTGTGGGTTATGGCCGGGGACGGAGGGATAATAGCGATGTTTTTGATGGACTTGTGGGTTATGGCCGGGGACGGAGGGATAATAGAGACACTGTTTAAGCATTATTATAAATATAAGATAGGATAAGATTAGATAGGATAAGAGGCTTAGATGAAATATGTTAAGATAGTCTATCTTATATTTTAACTTAGCCTAAGTTAACATATGATAAGCTAAGTTAAAATATCATTAGATAGGATAAGTCAAAATATAATAAGATAGGTTGACATATAAGATAGGCTAAGATAGGAGATTTACAATAAAACATATACTTACTTTTTAAACTGTGTCTTTGTCATCTCTTCAGTGTTGTGTCTGTCTTTGATAATTTTGCATCTTTAATTTATATTTGACACTCTCCTCAACGTCAATAAGCAGAGACGGAGGAAGGTACGGTTAAGTAAAGAAAAATAATAAATTCTCAAAATTACAGTGTTGTGTTATTTTGACGCAGAAAAAAATCATTTCAGTGTTACTACCACCTATGAGTTAATGGCGGCTAATGTTGGTGTTAGAAGTGCCTGTAAATAACGCGCCGCCTTCTGCCTGCTGTCATTCGGCGAACGTATAGGAGCCTGTTTTGGCAAGTAACAGGTAAAGTTGTCATTCAACGTAATGCTAACGGGCATTACCAGTTAGTAAGTGTTTTACTATATCACACACCTTACGTCCTTTATAGTTTTAGTCCGGTGCACTCCGTATCCATGCTAACTAGCTAGCTAATGTTAACACGAGGCAGTACAGTCTTCCAGCTTGGGGATTCCCACGCCGGTCCGAGGCCAGTATTCCGCTGGGGGGGGTTTGCGGAGGGGTTGGTTGCAAATGCAAACGATCCCTTCATGTTCGTGCGTTGTGTTCTATATAATGTGAAAATAAAACATAACTATCGAATTCAATGTTTATGCCCTATTATACAAGATAAGACTGGAAAATAGTTTGCCCTGCATATGGATGCCATGCAGTCAGAGCATGATCAAGACAGGGTGTGAGTTTGGAAAAAAGACAAATGTAACAGTATTTGAGGGAAGAGTGGGAAGGAGGGAAATGTAAAGAGAAGGAGGTTCCTCTGAGCTCCGACATGTGTTTGGCTGTAATAAATCTGGAATATAGCTATATGACATAGTTTTTGATAACACCAGCATTTATTTTTTAGGCAAAAATGGCAAACAGATCAGAACTGGCTGGATTTGATGCTGCAGCATTTATTAAAAGACAAAACAAAATTAAAAAGTGCTGAAGTGACTGTGTGTTTATTTCAGTTATTTTATATTGGGCTCATCATACAAATACAGCACATATAATGTTTACTTGAATTTACTGAAAAGTAAGTGATACCAGAATCAGAGGGTCAATAAGCTTTTAAGTAATAATGTGGATTGTGCTTGGGGTAGAAGCTGCACGTTGTGTTGGAGAAAAGTATAGATTTTAATTTGACAAAATATGCAAATTAATTGTAATAAAAATATTAGTGACATTCATCTTTGGATGACATTAATTACATAACTAATCATACATTGAGAAGAAATGTTTTGCCGTTATTATTTTCTATTATCATTGTTTCTTACAGTAAATTATTCTTGATGCCCCCAGTCGGTAGCCCATGTATGTAAAATATGTGGGTAGGATGCTGGTTAAACCCCCCGATTCACGTGCAGCATTTGATCACAGTTGATGGCGTTCATGCTGGGCAGAGTCATCCCGTCTTAGCAGAGTCCTGCTGAAGCTGTGTGTGAGCTTATTCTCCAGGTCTCACTGGCTTTTGTGTGGCTCCCCACACTTCTGTCACAGTAGACAGTCCTGCCTGCCTGCAGCTTAATCAATGAAGCGGCTCTTTCCTTGCATATAATTAATGCAGCAGCTATTTACTTGCATCTATCACTGAAGCGGCTGCTTCCTTGCATTTGACCTACTACAGTGTTTTATAAGGTGTTTCCTTTGCTGTTCTCAGTCTCTGCCCCAATTCCCATGTTTGCAGTCTCTCCTGCACTGTCTGCTCTGGCTGCAGCTCTGGCTCTTTCAACCCCCCCCCCCCCTCCTGTGGCTCCTGCTGCAGCCAAACCCCCCGCAGTTACACCCACTATTCCTACTACTGCTCCTGCCCCTAATGCCCAACTGCCCCAGCTTCTGCAGCTCCTGCTGCCCCTAATGCCCAACTGCCCCAGCTTCTGCAGCTCCTGCTGCCCCTAATGCCCAACTGCCCCAGCTTCTGCAGCTCCTGCTGCCCCTAATGCCCCAGCTCACTATCTCCCTCTTGCTCTTCTCCTGATCTCAGACTCCCCTGCCTCCTCTCCTCTCTCATCCATCTCTTCTTTTGTCTTTTTCACCTCCATTTCTATAGTGTCTGTTATTACCTGCAGTGATTTATTTGTGTAATGACTGCTGCCATTGTTTGTCACCATGTTCTCTATAGTTGTCAGCAGCTGTTTAATCTGAAGGCTGTTACTCCTGTACTCAGATTCATCCAGGTTTCCATCAGAGCTTGAAGGTCTTCCTGACCCTTGGCCTGGTTCCTGATCAGGTGTGATGATCTTTGTTCTAACAGCCAGTTCTTCATTTCCTCCAGTGTCTGAACAGCCTGTGATTCCCCAGCTTCTCTCCTCTCTATCATCACTTGCTGTAGTTGTTCCATGAGATCTGCAGACTGAGCATTTTTATCTTTTCTGTTCCAGTGCTGAGAGTGAATGACATGGACTCGGCCTCCACACTTATTAACAAGTTCCTTCAGGTCCTTGTTCTCCTTCACATATTCCTCAATGGTTTGGTTTTCTTTAAGCTCATCAGCCTGTGTGAAGAGGACACCTGTGTGTTTCAGGGCTTCCTCCCCAAACCACTTCACTATCATCTTCACTGACTCGTTCTCTTCCCCCAGGATAACATTTCCTGTGCTCCTCTTCCCAGATCCTGTTTTTCCCAAAAGCACAATTCTTACTTCAGAAGGTGCTTTGGGAGAGAAACACGATATCAGTTACCATGAATGTTATAGATTTGTGTCAGTTTGACTGAAGACTCATAGCAATGTGCTACAATCAAGCCTGTCAGCAGGAGGCACCGTGAATATGGTTATAATGAACACGAACATCCCATATTGCTGTGGAAATTCTCCAGTATGACTTTAGCATGTCTTGGGTGCAGCTACTTTATTCTGTCAGCAGATGGCAGTGCAGAGCCACACAAAGCATGAGCACATGGGAAAGAGAATGACAGTCAGAGATACTTATTCAACTCATTTTGTTACCGAACACAGATATTTCATCTGTCTGCTTAGCAAAAGGAAAACCTCATTTCTATACATAGTTTATTTACCTGACCGAATTGAGAAGAGCCACTTTTCGGAAAACCATTGAAGCCACAGAATTTTGCTGGAAACAAACATTTATTCTAAACAGATTAGCGTCTTGTTATACATGCCAACGACAGAGTAGAACAATTTTCAATGTTTCATGGACTTTTGAACAAAAAACGGCATGTTTGCCCTAATTTTATGAATCATGTTGTTTTCTTTTTTTTAAATTAACAGGTTAAGGTGTTCCGTTACTTTGATAAAAACACTCAGCAAGGTGAGCGGCTTTCCATTTTTGTAATGAACTATATGCCAAAACAAAATGTTCACGTAAGCATATCAATTTTCAGCTTATTAACGCAAAACAAACAATACGTTTTGACCCTTTCGGCTCTCCGTACGGAATGAGGTTTTGGGGTAGAGCCGCCTGGATGTTGACAGGGGACACCCGCTTTCCGACCCGTCCAGCAGTCAGGTTGTCCTGCCATATCTGCAATCGAGAGACCGTACCAAGTTGCAACGTTATGCGCTAGAGTAATCCTGTGCGCAATGAGGCATGTATTTTAAACATTTTCCGCTAAAATGCACCCATAACAATCCATAAACCATTGAGATTATTCACATTAGACGGAAGATACAGTAAAGCATATATATTCGCTTCCGCAATGATCCACTTACTAGCATTCTATGGAAAATATATGTATTTATTATAAGCCTATAAATTAAGGAATGGAAATTCACTCAAAAATGCAATATGCTGCTTATTAAGAAGACAGTTGCTTGATATTTTCGCATTATGTATTCAAAAAAGTTGTATAGGTATGTCGAGCTCCGTCAAAACAGTTGAAATATAACGCGCCCATTATGTAACTGGAACCCCTCCCACATGTAAACACAGTGACGCACTACAGCATTGGTTTGTTGTCTGAGGCTATGATACTGACCACAAACAAATTCTCAAATTTCACTGCACCAATCACAGCATATGCAGGCAGAAGAATGACAGCAAAACACATTCAGCATTAGATTCTTAAACCGTCTGTAATGTCTGTGTTTATCCCGTGGAGCATAAACTAAAATAAACTTTTTATTTCAGTTTCTTTCAGATGTTATAAAGTAATAAATAAAAAATCATAATAATTAAACCATGCATTACTGACTATCAGATAACTTCAACAAGTTACCAAATGGATGCAAAATCAAAGATATTCATTTGCGCCTGGCACTAACCATGTACTCCTTCACAGTACTAAGCCATAGAAAGGGCCCCAATGAAACCCCTGCATTCTTGCATCACAGAGACTCTAATCTCAGCATTTCTAAGATTATATTTGTACTGCCTGCCAATTATTATATTAGATGAGACAAAAAATTTAGAAATATCTATATAACCAAGTAGTTTTTCCTGATAAGAAAGATGATATGAAGACTGTCAGCATTTACACATCAAATTATGACATATCTGAGTAGCCCAGACAACAAAGCCGTACAGCCTATGTGGCTGACTAATGTACATACAATATCCATCCATCCACATGTGGGTCATTGTTGCAGGGGAGCCTGGGCTCATCCCAGCCAGCACAGGGCAGGGGTTCACCCTGGGTGTGACGTGCATCAGAAATACCAGTTTAAAGTGATCAATATATTAAAGAATCTGGGACATTTAGAATATTATATTTCCAAAGTTTAATGATAAATTAAGCTTTCCTTTGCTTTGAGAAATTTAAAGAGAAAGTTATAACTCTGTTCTGTCATGTTTCAGTTTGAGCCTCTTTTGTCTGTGAATATACTCTGACCCATCGACTGTATAAAACATGGACACTTGTCTGCACTGCTTTCTGTTCTTAGGAAGTGAAGCAAACCCTCAGCATGTTGTCAAATTTGGAGCCCGAGTCCGTGCAGTAGAGAATAGAGTCGATGTCAGGTAGGCCTACTTACAATATAGTTAGAATAATGTTTTAAAGACTAATTTCTGGAGGAAAATTAAAAATCTGCAGATATTAGCATAGGGAAAACTAACTGTTTGAATTAGAGACTGTAGATGGAAAGACATGAAAGTGATGTGGAAAATCGCCTATTTTACTACTGAAACACATGGGGATGGATGGTGCTAATAATGGTACTGCAGCCAGCCAGTAGGGGGCGCTTGACATGTAGTGTTTTCACCTTTTAGAGACGTTATGGTCTCTATGTTTTTTGCCGTCAGTGCTTTGATCACAGAATAGTGAGTGAAGAAGTGAGCACTTCTGCTGTGCTTTAGTAAGATTAGTAACACACTGCTTCAGATTCCAGTGACCTGATCTCTGCTTGCAAAAAGCCTGAGATGGACCTCAAAGGTTTAAATATACATTTACAGATAAATGAAATGCTATGTGGCTGGTGGCACAGTGGGTGGCGCTGTCTGGGGATTTGAGCCCCTCCTACTGCATGTTCATGTTTGTGCTGGTTTGTCCTAATCACTGCTGTTTCTGCCGCATGTGACAAACATACAGGCAGCTGAACTGGTGTCTTTAAACAAGCCATTATGGGTGCATGCAATGTGACAGAGAACCTTTTTTCAGGAACCTGGAACTTCTATTACATTCTCACCCCAGGAACGATGGCCAGAAGATTGGCAACAGGAGCCCGTGAGTAAAAAACCAACATTAGTTTGAAGGTCAGAGGAAATACAGAGGATCTGGCAATACTAGGGCCTGCTACAGTAAGTGAGGGAGCTGGCCAGCTTACAGATGCGTTTCCAAGAGGGGAGCAAAGAAAATAACATGAGAGGTGGAGCAGATATTTTCACTAGAACCTCCAGGACGCTTCAATTTTGACAGGATAAGGAGCTGGACTCAATGCCTATGATGCTTTGAGTGATTTTGAGGAGCTACAGGATTATCTGAAAAGACTGAGGAAGACCATTCAACTCACTGCTGTACATGACTGGGGAGAAAAGCAATGACACGCTGGTTTTGTCTGATGAACAGAAATAGTTTGCAGAGACCAAAGCCCTGGCTGAATATTTTATTATTAAACACATTATAATACATGAGAGAGCAAATGTTAACAGCCGAAATCAACCGGCAAGAGAATCAGCAGGAAGTTGTATTATAAGATAGAGTTTGCTGAGGTGGCATCACCATATGCACTGTCAGCCCCTGGACATGGAGCTCTGTACACATGGAGGTGAGAGTCAGCTTGGCAGCAAAGGGCAGCCACCTGCAGTGGCACCTATGGAGCTGGGAGTTAAGGGCTCTGCTCAAGGGCCCAGAGACATGTGGCTGTTCTGCCAAAGCCAGGCTTGATCGAGCAACCTTCCGATCTTCCGAGGCTTAGCCCACTCTGCCACATATTAGGATCTGTGTGGATCTAACAAGACTCAATGGAAGTGTCTGCTGAAAGAGGCACATACTCCCTGCTGTGGATGACACACTTGCCAAATTGGGCGGGGCAGTAGCGTTCTCCAAACAGGGTGCCTGATCGGGATTCTGGCAGATACCCTCTTATGAAGACTCCGAGCCCTTGATGACCTTCTTTACACTCCTTCAGCAGGTACCGTTTTAACAGACTGCCTTTTGGGATCTCCTCGGTACTCGAGTACTTCCAGCTGAGAATCTGTCTGATTGTTTCAGGATTAAACAACCTAGAACAATGTGCTATACCGATGACATTTTGGTAATAGGCAAAGACCAGAGGGAGCATGACGATACGCTATGCAAAGTTCCCCAGAAGTTTGAGAATGCAGACCTCACTCTAAATGAACACTGTGAGTTCAGAGTGAATGAAGTGAAGTTCCTGGGACATAAAATAAGCGTCACAGGAACTGAGGTGAACCCTGACAACATTAAAGCCGTTATCAACATGCCCAAACCTCAGAGTACTGATGGAGTGACATGCATCGTGGGGACGGTGAACTACACTGGCAGATTTTCTCCCTGCCTGCCCCCAGCCAGATGGAGAATACAGACCAGTGATGTACATGTCTGTGTAGGAGTCTGACTCCCAGTGAAACCCGATACACACTGATCAAAAAAGAGGCCCTTGGTGTGACACGGGCCTGTAAGTGAATGATCATGTGTCTCTTGGGATTGGACGTCACGGTGCATACAGACCACAAGCTCCTCATCTCCTTGATAGGTTCTTGACCACTTGATGACTTTCCTCGAGGAACTCAGACTCAGAGATTCAAATACAGAATCATTCATGTTGCAGGGTAAGAACTGGTGCCAGCTGGTGTGTAATCACCACTGAATATGAAATTATTCTATCTCGAGTTACAGCCTTTGCCGTCTCCCAGAGTCTGTACACAGAGATACCAGGCACCTGTTTCAATAAATGTTGTCCAATCTTTTTAAATAACTTCTGGAAACTCTGAGTCTGTTAGTAATGATGTATTCAGTCTCCACCGTGTAAAAGGTGGTGCACTAACTCTTACACTGACCACATTTTTAGTAAGACGCCTTAAGGCGACGGTTGTTGTGCTGAGCAGCAGAACGTTTCACAAACATCTACATTCAGTGCTTTTGCAGGCTGGTTCTCAGTGCTGAGATCAGCTAGATTCCACAGACGTTCATCTGCCATGGCTGATCGCTGGTGATTTTTTACAAGTTTCAATGCTGAAAAGCTGCGCTCACAGCCTGCAGTCCTCACTGGGAAAACAACAGCAATCTCGCACAGAGGATAAAGTCCAAAGAAGACGTCCTTAAAGGAGCCAGGATCCTCACTGACTCTGTCAGACTGGATGGCTTCACTTTACTATCTGCTCTGTTTCTTTCCAGTCTTTATATCTGCTGTGTCTCACTTTCCAAGCCTTGCAAATCAGAGCCACCTGCCTGAGCCACTAACAAAAGCAGCTCCTCCTTTAAGAGTCGCTGTCTGATGGGCTTAGTGCTTGTATGCCGCTCATTATGTTACAGCTGGAGTTTGAGAAGCACCTGTCCATCTCCCTCATCATGGACTCCATGGTGGGAATAAATGCTCCTTTTCTGAAGGTGTCTTTGATGTTAACATGTCTTTGCTGTCCAGGTGTAGATGTGACAAGACGATCATATGGTCTGCTTGAGGTGTGTTTGGTTCTTTTTGTTTTGACAGTGGCAGAAATGCGGCGATCACTGCATGTTTCAGTCACTGTACCCCACAGCTCAGTAAAGCTGTCCTCTTTGCGATATTCTTCAAAGGTCTATCTGAGGGTGTCAGTGAGGTCGGCTGCTTTGCTAAGATCAGCCTTAGGTGACTGGAGCACGTCTGGCAGAAACTCTGCTTGACCGAGCACCTTTCTGAACACTACAAGGAGTCCTACAAAACTCAAGCCAATCTGAGACTGCAGTCCTTCTGCCTCTGCAGCTCTCTGGGGATCGGCATCATCTAAAATCTCACCTGGCGGCCTTAGTACAGCACTCAGCCTCTCCGTAAGGTTTCTACACGCAGCACGGCAGCAGGCCCATCTAGTCTCACTGAGCCTTTGCAGTTCCCCTGGACCACACTGAACATTTATTTCTGTACATCCAGCCATTTCTTGTGAACATATGAGCCTGACATGATCACATACAGTCTTTCCAGCAAAGAGGAGAAAACATGCAGCTACAGGGACATTTTTCACACAGTCATCAATGACAAGATGCAAATAGTGTGGGCTGCAGTGAACATAAAATGCATATCTGGCAACCTCTCTAACTCCATCTGCCACTCATGACCCATCATTGCTTTGCCCCACCAGCTTCTCTCTGTATTCCAGCCCGTTACTTATCCAGACATAGAATAGAATAGAATAGAATAGAATAGCTACTTCATTGTCATTCAGAACATACACCGGTTAGTGCACATCAGAGCAATGACTCAGTCAATTACGTTGCATTGACTCATCATCGGCCCAGCAGAGTGAATTAAAAAAGAATGTAAGGTGGAATTAACATAGAATATGCATAAAAATATATTAACAGCACTACAGCAGCAAACACCAGTGTACATCGCCGTTTCAGACATATTGCACTAGACAATTTAAAAAAGCAGTTTGTGGTGGGGGTGGGCGGAGCCTCTGATGATGTCACGGGCTCTGCTGAGACAGTGTTTGTGCGCAATGTCCTGGATGGATGGAAGAGAAGTCCCAATGATCCTCTCTGCAGTCCTCACCAGTGTCTGCAGCCATTTCCTGTCTGAGGCTTTCGAGCTGCCAAACCAGATGGAGATACAGCTGGTCAGCATGCTCTCTATGGTGCCTCGGTAGAAGGTGCTGAGGATGGGAGAGGAAAGCTCTCTTCATCCGGCGCAGGAGGTGCAAACGCTGCGGAGCCTGTTTAACCGGTGATGTTGTGTTTGGTGACCAGTCCAGACTGTCAGTTATCTGTACCCCCAGGAATCTGACGCTGCTGACCAGCTCCACAGTACTGTTGTCAGTGACGAGTGCTGAATGACTGGGCTGTTTTCTCCTGAAGTCCATGATCATCTCCTTGGTCTTCTCCACATTGAGGATCAGGCTGTTGTCACTGCACCATCCCACCAGTCTCTTCACCTCCTCTCTATAGGGCAGGTCGTCGCTGTTCCTAATGAAACCCACTAATCTACTTTGGATTAAGCCTGAACACCACCTCTCACCCCCCCATCACAGACACCCCGCCATAACACTGCCTTAATATATTACCTGCACTGAAGCCTGTTTGGAGTGAGATGTTTCAGTGCTGCTCCGGTCTCCTCCCACAGTCCAAAGGCGTGCAGGGTTGGCTGACTGACGTCTCTAAATTGGCCCTGTACTTATGTGAGTGTGGCTGTGTGAGTGTGTGCACCCTGCGGTGTGTTGGTGCCCCCCAGGGTTGGTTCCCACCCAGGGTTGGTTGCTGCCCAGGGTTGGTTCCCACCCAGGGTTGGTTGCTGCCCAGGGTTGGTTCCCTCCCAGAGTTGGTTGCCACTCAGGGTTGGTTCCCGACCAGGGTTGGTTCCTGCTTGGACCCGTTGTTCCTGGGATAGGCAAATCTATATTATTCTATTATAAACTTATAATTAGTTACATCAAAGGGGTTTTGGTAGCTTGCAAACCCTACAGTCTATTTACAAGGTAATAAAACTGTTACATACATGTCAATGCGTGTGCAGATTTGTCTCGAATTGAAAATGTCACAGCAGCCAGGAGACCAAAGCTGGCAGCCCTGTGAACCTCTGGAATGTATGTAAATAAGCGGGAAACCGTTTCCTGCCACTGAATTAGCTTTCATTAGTGTGTCATTCAGGCCACACACTGGTTTGTGTTAAATTTGCTAGACAAAAAATAAAGATCAGGCTAAATAAAGATGCGACTCAGAAATGCCTGAGTGATTCGGTGTCCAAGGCCTGTAAGATAGTGGCACCATATCCAAGGGGCCCCATCGCGGGGACCCAGATAAACAGCTTTTGGAAATGGATTCATGCATTTCATCTAACTCCGTACAGAAAATCACCTCCAGACATCCAGACAGGACATCAAGGGCCGTGCTGCATTTAATCGTAAGCTTAAGGTATAGAGGCCTTCATAAATGTCGAGTTTTGCAAGAACAATGAGGTCAATCCTCTTTGAAAGTTGCCAGCTGGTAAAGTATTTTGGATTATTGAAGAAGACATACAGTAATAACTGCTTAAACAAGCTGATTTATCAGTCTGTTTTATAATAATACACTCGTCCTTTCTGAATAACCCCTCACCCTGTTGAATACAGTGATCCGATGCCCATTGCTAATGTATAGGGTGCAGCACTTGATACTCACAGGATACTAATTCATTGCATGGAGATTTCGGTTCACTTACATTTTCTTCATATTGTGTGCGGTAAGTGCAAAAACCAGAGGAAACCTGGTAATCTACTCAAACACGTCTAGGTCTGATTTACAGTCAAGGCAAGAGAAAATGTTATTTACTGATTTTCAAAGTGTTTTCTCATCGGTAACACTTTACCCGAGGAAGCAGAAATAATGTAGTATTATAATGTTGCTTATGTATTAATTAAAACAAACTGAGTCTTCGTCAGCAGCTTGATTTTGTCCGTAAATACGGCCGCTGCACACGCTGCATCTAACCGCTGCTGTCGTGGATTATTTAAGGTCGCCGGCAGGAAACGGCAACATCACGTTCATCTAAAACGGGAAAGTGCTGAACTTCAGCGGCGCGATGTCTGTTCTTGCAAAATATATGGATGATTTATGGCTAATAATATTATTGTTTTTTATTATGAAAGAACGCAGATGACTGCTAATGACAAACATGAATAAAAAGAAGTGTCCTGTTAAAATGGAGTAATCATGGGATTTATATTTATAAGTTAAATCTGAACCTTTTTTATTTAGTAATCTGTGTTTTGTCTCCACCTAGTGGCGTCGCTGAAAAGTACACATTGTTTCCGGAAGGATCGCGTGATTTGACGTGTACAGTGGATGTAAGAAATATGGGAGTAGCTTGATAGAGACATTATAACTGACTACAGTCTCTGTGTAGAATGTTAATCTGTAATAGATAATGAATCCAATGGTGGATTATCAATGGATGTCTGTGAATATTCTTACACGTCTATTATTATTAATGATGTATGTAGATACATTTTGTGGCTTTTGTGTGTCCTGGGTGGGAGGGGGCAATGGATTCAATATTTATCTATGCATCAATTTCTCTGGGTCAGACACATATGAGGGGCGGCAAGGCTGCCTGGGCACCTGCCTGTTCTGTCCGACGGGGGAGTAACCAGAACTTTTACACCTAGGTGGGGGTGGCAAGGCTACCTGGGCACCTGCCCGTTTTGTCCGACGGGGGTGTAACCAGACCTTTTACAGAGGGGTGTGGGTGGCAAGGCTGCCTGGGCACCAGCTCGTTTTGTCTGGTGGGGGTGTAACCAGACCTTTTACAGTGGGGTGGGGGTGGCAAGGTTGTCTGGGCACCAGCCCGTTTTGTCTGGTGGGGGTGTAACCAGACCTTTTACAGTGGGGTGGGGGTGGCAAGGCTGCCTGGGCACCTGCCCGTTTTGTCCGACGGGGGTGTAACCAGACCTTTTACAATGGGGTGTGGGTGGCAAGGCTGCCTGGGCACCAGCCCGTTTTTTCTGGTGGGGGTGTAACCAGACCTTTTACAGTGGGGTGAGGGTGGCAAGGCTGCCTGGGCACCTGCCCGTTCTGTCTGACAGGGCAGGAACCAGACCTTTTACAATGGGGTGTGGGTGGCAAGGCTGCCTGGGCACCAGCCCGTTTTTTCTGGTGGGGGTGTAACCAGACCTTTTACAGTGGGGTGAGGGTGGCAAGGCTGCCTGGGCACCTGCCCGTTCTGTCTGACAGGGCAGGAACCAGACCTTTTACAGTGGGGTGAGGGTGGCAAGGCTGCCTGGGCACCTGCCCGTTCTGTCTGACAGGGCAGGAACCAGACCTTTTACAGTGGGGTGGGGGTGGCAAGGCTGCCTGGGCACCTGCCCGTTCTGTCCGACGGGGAAGCAAGCGGACCTTTTACAGTGCGGGGGTAAGGGTACCTGGTCACCTGCGCCTTCTGCCCGATGGGGGCAAAGCCAGACTACACCTGGGGGGGGGGCGTTTAATCGTTTAACAAAACAAATTTAATCACTTATTCAATTATTTTAATAATTTTATTTACTTGAATCCACTGAACCAGGACAGTAACAGAACATAATCATATTTTCCAGTGTGTTTTGTGTCTGTTATGTCTCCAGTTAAATGATTATTATACACATTGAGTGTCATTGTGTTGCTTATGTTCAGCTGCAGTAATACAGTGAATTTAACTTAATCCAGCAGACTGTGGTTTCATTGTGTTACTCAGTTATGCTTTGGGTGACGCTGAAGCAGGACATTAATAGGACAGAACAGAAAGCCTTTATTGTCATTGTACAGGGAGGAAATACAGTAAATGGACATAAATATATAAAATGTACATATACAGGGGAGGGGGAAAGCGCCCCACTCATCAGAATTACATTTAGTTATATTTTAGTCAGATAAAAACTATTTTTCATGTTTATTCAGCTCACTGAACACATTTATTTTTTGTCAAACATACAGTACTGTGCAAAAGTCTTAGCCAGTCCAAAGAAATGTTTAAAGCTGTTTATCTGGGTAGCAAGTGTACTTTGGCTTAGAACAAAAAACACAATTTAACATTAGAACGTGTGCAAATTAAGAGTAACACAATAAAAACTAGTAATAATTTCTTCTGTTTTCTAAAAAGTTACTGATATCTAGTTGGATGGCTAGATGAACACCGCTTCAGTTCCCAAACTTCTCCTCAGGGGCACCTCAGTCATTCCATGATTTTGTTAAAATTCACCAAAAGCTCAATTGAATAATTAAATTTATCGGTTTAAAAAGTCAGTGAGAGATTGACCAGCTGTATGAGGTGTGCTAGTGGCCAAGTCAAAAAATACATGGCTGCACTGGACGGTCGCTGCAAATACTAGGATGATTTTAGCAGAGGTTCTGAAATGGCGAAGCTGACACACTTTGACAGGCATCATATCAGAGTTTTACACCAACAGGAGGATAATCTAAACATCATTTTCTTTGCCTGCCTAAGACTTTTGCTCAGTACTGTACATTTCAGAGTAAAAAGGATTATAAAGGTTAAAAAGCAGAGATTTTACCCTTTTGCCAGGAGAACCAGCAACACGTCACAGTGACACTGAGGAGTTTATATAAACATAAAACCCTGGATAGAGGGACTCAGTGAATGAGGAGGTGAATCTGTGCAGGGGGGTCAGTCCATCAGAGGAGACTCTGTAGAAGGACAGAGCACCAGCCCCCCAGTCCAGATACACTCCTACTCTGCGGGAGCCTGAGGGCCGTATGGGTATGAGAGTCTGTTTATTATTGTGCCGGACAGAGTAACTGTCAGTATCACAGCGCAGACACCATGACTTGTCATTGTCTCCAAGCCCACAGCCCCTCCCTCCTTTCCTCCCAATTCCTTTATAAGTCACTCCTATCAGGGCTGCATATCCATCCCACTCAGCCTCCCAGTAACAGCGGCCAGTCAGACTCTCTCTGCACAGAACTTGGGGGCACCAGCTGTCAAATCTCTCTGGATGATCAGGATATGGCTGCTCTTCCCCCCACCCATGTGTCACCTTCCTGTTCCCCCCTGACAGAGACAGGCTTCTGTTTGCTGTGTTGGGGTCCAGCGTCAGCCGGCAGGAGTCTGTAGGCAGGAGGAAGAATTATTAATCCCATCAGGCCGCCTGTACTTTATGTTTCTGTACGATATAAAAACAGCACAGCTTCCCCTAACGAAGCGGGAACTGAAGTTTATAAAACATAAGGAGGGCGCGCGACGGCCAAAATGCCAAAATGCGGCGCGAGCTAAACTAACAGCGTAATTACGGGTAAATAAAATAACAAAGCAGCGACATTCATCAGACATATTCATCACACGCATATTTACCGCAAAACGGCACCAGAGATCAACACTAAAGTCCGTGTCTTTCCTTCTAACCGCTAAACACGGCGTGTGCGGCTTGAAAATGGCCATCAATAACAGAATATTTAAGCAATATTATTACATATTTAAAATGATATTTAATAAAAGTTTGGACCTGGATTCTGATACAAACAATGATTCCGGCGCCGGAGTCGCGCTCCATGAGGATCCAGTATTTGCAGCGATTGTCTGACATGGTCTTTAGTCACAGCAAAGCCGGTCTGAATGCATTTCACATGCATCGGCTTATTTCCGTGAAGCATGTCAGACTGTATCTACTGATCCGGAAGAAACACTGCAGTGTCGAGCGGGGCGGAATAGGTGCCGCGCAAAGTTCTCATTAATTAAACAAATCAGAAAAATATTGTTCATAAAAACGGGATAATTCTCATTAATTCGGAAAAAACAGGATGATTATTACGTTAATTCGGAAAAACAAAACTGATTGTTTTTTCAGATGAATGCAATACGCTTCCATAGAGAACCGCTTATCGCGCGCGTGACTCTAGCTGCGGCGCCGCTACCGCGAGGCGTGAGCCCCACATCTCGCGCAGGCACGTGGCCGATCTAATCTGTTAATCTTGGGCGCCGAAATTAAATTTGTTTAAATTAAATCATATTTTCCGCCGCACATTCAGTGTGTCCCGGGCGCTAATTTCTTTTAGCACCGTGGACCAGGAGAACTTTTTAATATTCATGAGCGAAGCCCAACATGATTGGCTGGATGATTAATATTTATGAGGGGGCACTACCTGATTGGCCAATTAACATCCACCCGTGCTGCCTGTTTCTTCTGCCAAAGGCAGGGTGTCGAAATCCAGTCCTGGGGGGCCAGAGCCCTGTGTAGCTTAGTTCTTTCCCTCTTCCACCACAAATGATTCAGCTGAAGAGCTGTGTGGTAATTAGCACAAGGAGTTGAATCAGGTGTGTTAAATGAGGGGAAACCCAAAAATGTGCAGGACTCTGGCCCTCCAGGACTGGATTTGGGCACCCTGTAAAAATGCAAATTCACATTTTGCAATTGAGGAGAGAGTCCGGTGTCACTGCCTACGGGTGCCGTCTTAGGACAATACTAACGAATCTCATACAGAAAACACATACTGTACACTCACAGCATGCACAAAAAGAACAAATGCAAAGGATTCTTTTTTTGTGAAATTATAGATGTATAACTACATCAGAATATATTTAACCATCCTACACTCCCACACAAACACAAAGACAATACGAGCAGCTATAAAGCATTTGTAAAGAAATATTTAAAAAAACGATTAAATTAATTGATAGTGATGATTCTGATATTTTGTTTCTCGTGTGGATGTTGTCTAAAATGACATGAAACTCACCTAAACACAAACATGGAAATCCATCTACACACAGTGCAAAAAACCACACTCATCACAACAATTGTGTGAATACAACCATAACATAGTATTAATGGTATTATTAATAAAAACAGGCAAACACACTTACATTTCTGTAAGCCTGGTCTGGTCCTGCACTCTCCACCGTGATCCATACTACAGGAGAAGCATAATGACATAGTACTGCTGCATCCATTTATTTATTGGTGTCTCTTCTTCACATACATGCATAAGTATCTGTAGCATGTCAGACACACACTCTGTACTCACTTCAGCTTCTCCAGTTTACAGCTGGGATCCTCCAGTACAGCAGAGAGCAGCTTCACTCCTGAGTCTCCTGGGTGATTGTAGCTCAGATCCAGCTCTCTCAGGTGTGAGGGGTTTGACCTCAGAGCTGAAGCCAGGGAAGAACAGCCTTCTTCTGTGACTCTACAGCCTGACAGCCTGCAGATAGACAGACAAAAATTCCACAATAAATAAGTTCACCTCACCATTACAAGCATTACTTTTAATTAAATGTGAATCCTCTAATAAATATTTCAATAATCACGTAAAATTAACATTTTTTGAACACTTTATAAGAACCTATACTTCTCAGAACAAGAACCACATCCAGTTGATATAGAATCATTTTTGAATAATCTTGACTTACCCATATTAACCAATGAAACAGCAGATGCCCTTGACACCAGAGGTGGAGATTTCAGGTCCAGAGATTACAAATCCAGACCAAGATTTTGTTTCAACCAACCCGTTAAATATAAAGAGTCACAGTCACTAGTATTCAGCTGGATTGTTGAAACAAAATCTTGGTCTGGATTTGTACTCCCTGGACCTGAAGTCTCCACCTCTGCTTGATGCACCATTAACATCAGAAGAACTCCATAAGATCCTCAACCAAATACCTAACAACCAATCGCTAGACCGGATGGTTACCATGCAGAAATCTATACACATTTTTGGAACATATTATCTCCACTCTTCAATAAACTGGTAAGAGAAATTAAAAATACATCACAAATCCTATCACATATGAGCGCAGGGACCATTACAGTGCTACTGAGACCTGATAAAGACCCAACACAACCCTCCAGTTACTGGCCATTACAGTGTTATTGAGACCCGATAAAGACCCAACGCAACCCTCCAGTTACCGGCCATTACAGTGTTATTGAGACCTGATAAAGACCAAACACAACCCTCCAGTTACCCACCACTCTCACTAATCAATATAGACTTGAAAATCATTACAAATGCTCTGGACACTCGTCATTATAATCCATCTTGATCAGACAAACTTCATCAAGACAAGACATGCCTCGGACAACATCCATAGATTATTTAATTTAGTCAATACTGCTCAGCATACCCACACTACAACCATGATTACATCATTAGATGCAGAAACGGCATCTGACAGTCAGTTGGACATTCCTCTTTAATACATTGCATAGATTTGGCTTCGGAGAGTCGTTCACCCACTGGGTTAAAATACTGTACATCTCAGCCAAAGCTACAGTGTCACAGATGGGATCACATCACCTGCATTCACACTCCGACGGGGAAGACGGCCTGCATGCCCACTCTCTCCTTCACTGTTTGTCATCTTCATAGAAACACTTGCGGCAGCAGTATGACAGAACAGTGAAATAAATGGAATTCATGCAAATAACTGAACACAAAATTAGTCTCTATGCAGATGATGTCTTGCTGTTTTTACAAAACCCTCAATATATGAAATTTTAATTTTATTAATACCTTTTCAAATCTATCAAACTACACAATAAGCTGGAAAACACCCATAATATTCTCACTGTCTGAAGATGCCTGGGATTCAGCTGATGAGGATGGTGCATTTCACACCGGAAATATCCGGTACTTGGGTATCTACATCTACCCCAGGCTGTCAGACTTGGTTACCCTCAACTACACCCCCTTACTCAAAACAATAGATGAAAAACAAAAACGCAAAACCAAACATTCCACATTACAGAAAAATAAATCTCAAGGTGGATTAAAAGACCATTTTTCTTCATTATTACTTAGCAAATCAACTGCAAGACTTAACTAAATGGTCACACTACAGCAGTAACAGCAGCTCATGGTTATAGCAGGAGCAGCTATACTGTAAAAATTTCAGACATGCAGACACTCAAAATTTCATTAAAGGAACAAAACTGCTTTAACAATGCAGTGCTGCCATTTCCACAGCACTGACAGCCCAGTGGAAAGCCAGTAAAATCACTAACTGTACTCTCAGACCCTGTAAATACACGCCAATCTGGGATAATCTGGCCTTCCTACTTCACAATATCACTATTCACTATCACTCACAGACACAGAAAGGGATTACACATCTCCACCTCCTACTCAATAACAGTCATTTCATGACATTCGAAGACTTATTCCATAAATATGAGTTAAGAATAGGTAATTTTTCTAATATTTACTAATCCAGCATCAAAACCAAAATGAACCTCAAACATAATACACTGAATCCTCCTAAGATGAGACAACATTCTCCAACGTAAAAATAAAAAGAAACTAACCGCTAGAATATATAATCCTCCATCTGCGACAGACACTTTGATACTTGTACCAAAAATTCATTGGAATAAGGACCATATCTTTCCTACAGCTCTGATTTCTGGATGGACGTCTGCAACAACATATTCACAGTGATAAATACTGGCCTTCACTTCATCCATCCATCCATCCATCCATCCATTTTCCAAACCGCTTATCCTACTGGGTCGCGGGGGGTCCGGAGCCTATCCCGGAAGCAATGGGCACGAGGCAGGGAACAACCCTAGATGGGGGGCCCAGCCCATCGTAGGGCACACTCACACACCATTCACGCACACATTCACACCTACAGGCAATTTAACAACTCCAATTAGCCTCAGCATGTTTTTGGACTGTGGGGGGAAACCGGAGTACCCGGAGGAAACCCCACGATGACATGGGGAGAACATGCAAACTCCACATACATATAACCCAGGCGGAGACTCGAACCCAGAGGTGTGAGGCAACAGTGCTAACCACTGCACCACCATGCCGCCCTGCCTTCACTTCAGTACAAAATAAATCACATAAAACATGTGACTCAATATAAAAAGTAGTCAGCATTGATACTTGTCCACAGTGCACTATGGGTGTCACAGATAATTATGCACTTATGCACCCCCATACCATCAGAGATGCTGGCTTTTGAACTGAACGCTGATAACACGCTGGAAGGTCTCCCTCCTCTTTAGCCCGGAGGACACGGTGCCCTTCATTACCAACAAGAATGTCACATTTGGACTCGTCTGGCCATAGAACACATTCCCACTTTGAAACAGCCCATTTCACATGAGTCTTGGCCCACAGGACACGACGGCGCTTCTGGACCATGTTCAGATATGGCTTCCTTTTTGCATGATAGAGCTTTAGCTGGCATCTGCAGATGGCACGGCGGATTGTGTTTACCGACTGTGCTTTCTGGAAGTATTCCTGGGCCCATTTAGTAATGTCATTGACACAATCATGCCGATGAGTGATGCAGAGTCGTCTGAGGGCCCGAAGACCACGGACATCCAATACAGGTCTTCGGCCTTGTCCCTTACGCACAGAGATATCTCCAGTTTCTCTCAATCTTTTGATGATGTTATGTACTGTAGACTAGATTTGCAAATCTTTTGCAATTTCACGTTGAGGAACATTGTTTTTAAAGTATTCCACAATCTTTTTATTCACTCTTTCACAGATTGGAGAGCCTCTGCCCATCTTTACTTCTGAGAGACTCTGCCTCTGTAAGACATCGCTTTTAATGCTAATCAGGTTACAGACCTGTTATCAATTAACTTAATTAGTTGCTAAATGTTCTCCCAGCTGAATCTTTTTAAACTTTCTTGCTTTTTCAGCCATTTGTTTCCCTCGTACCAACTTTTTGGGACATGTAGCAGGCATCAAATTTGAAATGAGCTCATTTACAGCATTACTTCCCCGTCCGTATGTGAAGGTAGGTGATTATAGCACGTCCGAGTGTAGATGGCTTGTGGCTACTTTTCCATTTTATTAATTAATGGGATTATCAATCAATGCTTATGAAATATATCATAATTTTGTGTATATTTTAATAAATATTTCTGAACGGAAAAAAGCGAACCTGTTTGTTCCTTCGAAAGCCCTATATCCCTCTCACATTAAAGCAATATTCTATCTGGGGTCTTACCAAGGAATTGTATAATCTTAGCATCACCTCATTTAATTTAAACTCCACACACCTAGAGATGTAACCCAACATCCTATTGGCCTTTTTAATTGCTTCCCCACACTGGCGAGAGTGGGACATGGAAGCATCAACATACACACCGAGGTCTTTCTCATAATCAGCTACCTTTATTTCAGTGGAACCCATAAAATATCTGTACTTTACATTTCTGCTCCCTACATGGATTACCTTACATTTATCTATGTTAAATTTCATCTGCCAGGTATCAGCCCAGTTGCTAATTAAATCCAGATCCCACTGTAGCCTCTGTGCTGCTAGTTCAGTATCTGCTACACCACCCACCTTGGTGTCATCTGCAAATTTAACTAGTTTACTGCATATATTGGTGTCATTATCATTAATGTAAATTAGGAACAATAGTGGTCCTAAAATTGAACCCTGCAGTACCCCACTATGAACGCAGGCCCACTGTGACATTGTGCCTCTAATAACTACCCGCTGCTTCCTGTCTGTTAAGCAGTTGTCAATCCAAGCTGCTACATCCATCCATCCATCCATCCATCCATCCATTCATTATCTACCGCTTTTCCGGGTCGGGCCATGGGGGCAGCAGCCTAAGCCGGGAAACCCAGACTTCCCTCTCCCTGGCCACTTCATCCAGCTCCTCTGGGGGAATTCTGAGGCATTCCCAGGCCAGCCGAGAGATATAGTCCCAGTGGGACATGCCCAGAACACCTCATCAGGGAGGCGTCCAGGAGGCATCCTGACCAGATGCCCAAGCCACCTCATCTGGCTCCTCTCGATGCGCTTCACCATTTTCCGGCTGAGGACCATGGTCTTGGATTTTGAGGTGCTGATTTTTGTCCCGCTTCACACTTGGCTGCGAACTGCTCCAGTGAGAGCCAAAGGTCACGGTCTGATGAGGTCAACAGAACCGCATCATCTGCAAAAAGCAGAGACCTAATCCTGAGGTCACCAAACCGGACACCCTCAACTCCCTGGCTGCGCCTAGAAATTCTGTCCATAAAAGATATGAACAGAATTGGTGACAAATGGCAGCCCTGATGGAGTCCAACCCCAACTAGGAACAAGTCCGACTTACTGCGGACCAAGCTCTGACACTGGTTGTACAGGGACCGAACAGCCCTTATAAGGCAGCCCGGGACCCCATACTCCCGAAGCACTCCCCACAGGACTCCCCAAAGGTTGCGGTCGAATGCCGAATAGACCTTACCAGGGAGGCTGAGGAGTGTCATCCCCTATAGTTGGAGCACACCATCCAGTCTCCCTTCTTGAAGAGGGGGACCACCACCCCGGTTTTCCAATCCAGAGGCACTGCCCCCGATGTCCTCGCGGTGATCCCCACTGAACCCTCTTTACAAATCTTTACCACGTCTCCAAAAAGCTGCTACAGTCCTAAAATCCCTGCAGCTTTGAGCTTAAGCAAGAGCCGTTTGAGGAAGAAAACATCAAAGGCCTTCGGCAAATCTACAGTGTAAGTACTGTTTGTGATCAAGTTCTCTTGTAGCTTCCTCAAAGAACTCAAGTAAATTAGTTGAACAGGATCTACCACTCCTAAATCCATGCTGGCTACCCCTCAGAATGTTATTTGTATCCAGGTAATCTACCATTTTCACTTAGATTATAGTTTCCATACTTTTTCCAGTAATGCAAGTTAAAGTAATTGGCCTATAGTTTGCTGGGTTACTTCTATCCCCTTTTTTGAATATGGGTGTTATATTAGCATGCTTCCAATCAGAAGGTAGCACATCCGCAGATAACGATTTCTGGAATATTTAAGTTAAAGGTTGGCTAATAATATCCCTCATCTCTTTTAAAACTATAGGTAAAATGCCATCAGGGCCCTGCGATTTATTTATTTTGAGCTTAGCCAGGCTTTGTACCACATCAGCCTCAGTTATACATACAGCGCCCTCCGCAATTATTGGCACCCCTTTGTAAAAGGGGTAAGAAAAGTTGCTTCATCTCACACGGAAAAAAATCCAACCTTTAATTGAAATCAATTTATTTGAAGAAAAATTATTATTTCTTGATGAAGAATTTAACAAAAACACATGAACCACGATTATTGGCAGCCCTGCAAATTATAGTGAACACAATGTAACTGAAGCATGTTTCCCATGTAAATTATACAACTTTGAGTTCATTGGAGTGAATAGGAACCTTCAAGCTGTAATCCATGACTTCCTGAGTAACTGGGGTACAAACATGAGGAGACATAGAGGCCAAATTCCCTTAGTCATCCATCAACATGGAAAAGATAAGAGACACACAGACCAAATGAGGGAGAAGTGTGCTGACCTGCATAAGTCAGGGAATGGGGATTAAAAAATAGCTACTCGCCTTAAAATGCCCATTTCTACTGTTAGGGCAATAATTAAAAAGTGGACATCAACTGGAACTGTTAGAAACCTGCCTGAAAGAGGCCCCAAGTTTATTTTGCCCCCACATACAGTGAGGAGGATCGTAAGAGAGACAAAAAATCCCCAAGGATGACTGTTGGTCAATTACCAAAGTAAAACCTTGGGGTTACCACGTCTCCAATAAACCATCACATGCCCCCTTCATGCTAACAGATATTTGAAAGGTATAACAGAAAGAAGCTTTTTCTGTCAGTTACTTAAAATGTTAGTGCCAGGAGTTTGCAAAACATTATAGAACTTGGAAACAAATTCAATGGTCTGATGAAACAAAAATGGAGCTTTTTGCAATAAACATTCAAGGTGGGTTTGGCGTAAAAAGAAGGATGGTTATAATGAAATAAACCTTATCTGAACTGTAAAATATGGTGGAGGTTCTGTGATGATGTGGAGCTGTTTTTCCTCCAAAAACCCTGGAAACCTCGTTAGGGTACATGGCACTATGGGGTCCATGAAATACCAGGACATTTTATATCAAAATTTGGCTGCTGCTGCCAGGAAACAAAAACTGGGCCTTCATTGGATCTTCCAGCAGGAAGGTGATCCTAAGCACATGTCCAAATCAACATTAAAATGGTCAGCTGACCGCAGAATCAAGCTGCTGCCATGGCCATCTCAGTCCCCTGACCTGAACCCCACTGAAAACCTGTGGGCTGAGCTGAAGAGCAGAGTGCACAAGAGAGGGCTGAGGGCCCTGGGTGATCTGGAGAGATTCTGTAAAGAGGAATGGTCTCAGATGCCCTGCTCTGTATTCTCCAACCTTATAAAATGTTATAGGAGACTCAGTGCTGTTATACTGGCAAATGGAGGCTGTACAAAGTATTAAAAGCAGGGCTGCCAATAATCGTGGCACATGTGTTTTTGTTGAAAATAATTATTTCTTGATGAAGGATTTGTTTTGCTTTGAATAAATTAATTTCAATGAAAGGTTGGATTTTTCTCATTTTTTCAGTGTGAGATGAAGCTGCTTTGCCAAAAGGTGGATTTTTTTCTAGCCCTTTTCATAAATCTTTATAAGGGGGCCAATAATTGTGGAGGGACTGTATATTGTTTATATACGACACTGTATTTGTAGTAAATGGTGGTAAGTTAATCATGTCCTCTACTGTGAATACCAGTATAAAATAAATCATTAAATTCATTTACTATATCAATTTTCATTTTCAATTATTAGGCCCTTACTATCCTGCAGATGAGTGATTTCAGCTTTTAGAGCTCTTTTGGAGTTAAAATATTGAAAGAAACGTTTAATGTCGTCCTTAGCCTCCAGTGCAATCTTCCTTTTGACATTCCACTTAGAGAGTCTAATGTTATTTTTTAAGTCAACCTGTAGACTTAGATACTCCTGCTTTATTTTGAAATCATTAGTTATGTTCTACTTTAGTATCTCCAACGTACAGTGTATAAGTAAGGAATAATTGACGACGGGCCGTTGAATTATTAGAAAATAATGCACACCCGAGGTGGTAATGCGGCCACGACGCATAGCGGAGTGGCCGCATTACCACCTCGGGTGTGCATTATTTTCTAATAATTCAACGGTCCGGAGTCAATTATTCCGCTTATACTACGGTTGCCACACCTCAAGACATCGATCAGATGATATATTTCAAGGGATTCGTCCGGTTTTTCTACTTAAATCGCTATTGTGAGTAGGACTATTTCTTCCGCATCTCATCCAACGACTCTTTTGCTAGTTTCAAAACGTCATTTTAAAGCTGGCAATGGAGGCTTGAGCCGTTGATAGCAGACTAATGCAGTTAATAATGAAGTTATTAGAAAGAGAGCGAGAGACACAGAGAAAGAGAAACAGAGAGAGAGAGAGCTTGTATGAATTAGGCTACCTCTGTGTGTCCCTCAACAGTGTTCTGAAGCACCGTCTCTAAACTGTAAGTCTGTTTTAAGATGCAGCGCTGTTATTACCTCGCTAGTGAGAAATGTCATGTGTAGCCTTTAAGTTGGTACACTAGGCTAACTAATACTGCTGCAGCCCAGTTGTTGAAAGTTTCATATTCACCGTAAATATTAAAATTTACTTTCGGAAAATCGTCTGTCATGTTGTTGTTTTTGTTAGTCCTGTGTGCTGTATAGGTACTGTATGCTAATTTCCGTTATTACAGTTAACTATGCGAAGTGATATGGAACTGTAATGCGGTCAAGAGAGCTGCCTGGAACTACGTTCGCCGTGCGGTTATCTGAAAATAATTGCACACCTCAGAACGTTCGTCAGCCAATCAGATTCAAGCATTCAACGGTCCCGTAGTATAATACACAGTAATACTCACCTCACTACCGCCAGTTTACAGTGTGGAATACCCAGTAAGACTGACCTCAGTATCTCCAGTTTACAGTGTAAATCCCCCAGTCCAGCAGAGAGCAGCTTCACTCCTGAGTCCTGTAGGTCATTGTCACTCAGGTCCAGCTCTCTCAGGGGTGAGGAGTTTGATCTGAGAGCTGGAGCCAGTGCCTCACAGCATTTCTCTGTGAGTTCACACCGGCCCACCCTTAAAAAAATTAAACAATTTTAAATCCACCTTTTACACTGCAGCACTGTATTCAAATGAGGAGAATAAGAGAATTTTTAGTAATCAAATTACTAAAAATTATTTTAACAATCATCCCGATTCTGTTTGGTGTCCATTATTTTTTTGTCCATAACACATTAAAGTCAGCATGTTTAACTGTAACAGTGCCGTTAACTTTGCTAAACAACACAAATGTTTTCATGGATTATATGGTTAAATAGATGTTTCCTACTTCACTGCTTAATTATTTCTAGCATGGATGGAGGGCTGATAAGATTGTGGACTATAAGGTAGTAGGAGAAGAAAACAGAAGCTGTTTGTGTTTGTTTATCATGTAACTGCTGAAAGGCATTGTGGGTTTTCTTGGTGTCCAGTTACTTTTGTGTAAAATGCATATTCTTTACTCACTGCAGCTTCTCCAGTTTACAGCTGGGATCTTCCAGTACAGCAGAGAGCAGCTTCACCCCTGATTCTCCTGGGTGATTGTAGCTCAGATCCAGCTCTCTCAGGTGTGAGGGGTTTAACCTCAGAGCTGAAGCCAGGGAAGAACAGCCTTCTTCTGTGACTCTACAGCCTGACAGCCTGCAGAGAAAGACAGAAACTCCCCAATAAATAATATCACCTCACCATTACAATTATTAAATAAATGTGATGCTCTAATAAATATTTAAAGAATTACAGTTTAGTGTCTAAGACAAGGCAGGTCCCCTCCTCCCTTTCCCTTAGCTAATTGCTCACTATCTCCTCTTTACAGTGTGGAGTACCCAGTAATACTGACCTCAGTATCTCCAGCGTACAATGTGGAATACCCAGTAATACTGACCTCAGTATCTCCAGTTTGCAGTGTGGAATACCCAGCCATACTGGACTCAGTACCTCCAGCTTACAGTGTGGAATACCCAGTAATACTGTCCTCAGTACCTCCAGTTTGCGGTATGGAATACCCAGTAATACTGACCTCAGTACCCCCAGTTTACACTGTGGAATTCCCAGTAATACTGACCTCAGTATCCCCAGTTTACAGTGTAGAATACCCAGTAAAACTGACCTCAGTACCCCCAGTTTACACTGTGGAATACCCAGTAATACTGACCTCAGTATCTCCAGTTTACAATGTAGAATACCCAGTAATACTGACCTCAATATCTCCAGTTTACAGTGTAAGTTCCCCAGTGCAGCAGAGAGCAGCTTCACTCCTGAATCCTTCAGGTCATTGTCACTCAGGTCCAGCTCTCTCAGGGGGGAAGAGTTTGATCTTAGAGCTGAAGACAGCACTTCACAGTGTTTATCTATGAGGTTACAGCCATTCAGCCTGAAACAGAAAACACTTTAAGACACAGACATATGCACATCCTACACATTAGTAAAATACAAAGCATTACAATAAGCATTTGTTTTCAGTATAATTAGCAGCACAGCTTACACTTCAAAAAGAATTATAGTCTGCAGAGCGTTCTGTGCGTCCTGACAATCTGCTGCAGTCATATGATCACTAATTGTGAGTCAGTGCATCTTTGCTCAGAACTAGAGGTAAAAACATTAAGTAGAAGCTTACAGCCAACAATCACAGAATATACAGGAATATATAGGAACACATCAACAGCAAGATGGACGTGAACCCTCCCATAACCAGTGCTTCCAGTGCAGTCCTTAGCCATCTTTCTGCCAGGTGTCCCTACACTCGACACATATTACTGAAAGGAGGAGATGTGAACATTCCCAGCAGCTGTAGGACACACATGCACATATCACAGAGCTTAAATTCCAGGTGGCCTGAGACAAAGCCTATCCTGGTACGAGAGGCACACATTGGCCTAAGCACCAAAGGGGGTTCGTGTCCCCACACACACAAACATACTTAAACACACAAATAACAAGGGAGGCCAGCACTCCAACTTTTATTGCACAAAGATTTAGGGACCTACAGACAGCAGAGTGGACCTCAAGGACAGGGGTCCCTTGAGTTGGCACGCAACCCCCTCCCCAGACATCCTGCCTTACATACCACTCACCCAACACCCTAAAGAAAGTTTCTTCTAAGTTTGGCTGTTGTATATCTGTATATTTATTTACTCATGACTACTAGTCTCAATATACAGACAGGTTATGTTTGTATGTGTCTTAACTTTCAGAGATTCTTTTTCTTTGTTTGACAAACCCCCCCCCCCCCCCCCCTTTCTCTTCCACATTCCTCGGTGGCCTTATCTGATCTTTGTGGCCGTTACCAAGCTCTTTGTCCTCTACTATTCTGCATTAAAAGACAGAATTAAGGTGTACATTATCCATTCTGGGGAGAAGATTAATTGGGATAATCCACACTAAGCAAAATATGTTGTTCCCAGATGTGCAATTTAAATTGGTATGACCACAGACTAATGGCCACGTCTATCTAAGGGTAAGATGTGCTGTTAGAATGTGAAAATGTAATGTAATGTCTGTATAAACTGTAACATCTGTTGAGGTGCCACCCAAACCACCTACAACATATACTGATGTGTGTCAGTAACATACATGATATAAGTAATTGTTTATTAATTAATACAGATGGTAGGAGGTGTGAATCGCTAGGCTGGTATGGCATGATTGGTGTCAAACTGAAGGAAAATCACTCCTGATTCCAAATCTGCTCAGTGGTTACCATGAAACTGTATGTACCAAAAGTTACACCAGTTTAATGAAAATCATCGGCAAAGTGGTACCAGTCTAGTCATAAATACCAAAAAGACTGCCACAGACACCCCTCCGAAAGCCCACCAAATGGATGGTCAGTCATTGGTCCAGGAGTCGAATTCCTGGTCATTCCTATTCATGAACTTTAGACTATAAAACCTGGCACCTAAGAACAAAGGGGGGAGCAGCAGAGAACATCAGCCCAGGAGAAGAGAAGCCCACAAGAAGCTCTCCTGAAGCCTGCCAGTGAAGGCCCAGCTGGACAGAGAACAGTAACCAAGACAAAGCTTCACCAGGAGAGAGAATCAGAGGGCTCCACTGCAACAACTGCTGCAAACGCCACGCCTCCCTGAGTGCCATCACCCGTCAGCTCATCAGCCTCTGCAACCAACTGCCAAGACCCCCCCCCCCCAACTCTGCAACTAAGTAAACCAGCTTCCTTTCATTCCAACAACCCAAGCAGTTCTGTAAAGTTTTGACTTTAGGGTCGTGTTTCCACAAACTGTGCTTGCTTTGCAGAACAGTATTTCCCTTTTAAGGTTACCCATTTTAAATCTGGTCACTGCATTTTCATGTTACATTCTGTTTGGTTCTATTTCGTTATTTTGTGTTTGTTGTTTATGTGAAGTGTAATGTCTGTCTTATGTTAGTTGTAGTGTTAGTTAGGAATAAATGCATGTTTTTTACACAACTTCAGCCTCCGTTCATTGAGTGCTCACAATAGTCCCTGCCTCTCTGCGATCTGGCTACTAAGCTCTGAAACCTCAAACTCGCCTGAAATATCGCAAGACTCTCTCTCATCAGCCGTGAGGGGAGCTTCGCTACAGATCGTTTACATTACCTGGTGATGTAGCTCGCTGGACGAGCCTTCTAACTCAGGTTACTAAGCGATACTGGTAACTAGTGAATCCCATGTAAGTCTCACATTAACCGACTCACGGGGATTTGCAATTGAGTTTGGAGAAACCAACCTTTTGGCATAATAATTAGCTAATAAACATCATTAAATAATAATTAATTAAAATGCAATTAATTTCAAAACATATTGGTGGAGATATTAAAATTCACCTGAGCTAAATATTCCTACAATGGTGTCTCACTGGGATCAGTGCTGGGCCGCTACTGTACACTGTATATATTGGTCACATTATCAGAAATCATGGTGTTGGGTTTCATTGTTTTGCTGATGATACACAGTTATATATATATCTGTTAAGCCGGATGATCCATCACAGCTCTCGGTTAGAAGACTGTCGACTAGATATCCGATGCTGGATGGCAAATAATTTCTTTATGTTAAAGACAGAAAAACAGAAGTACTGTTAACTGGTCCGAAGGCGGCTCGAAATAAGCTTGACAACCTCAACCTTGGTGGTCTTCCTACCCAACCTGACACAGTGGTCAGAGATCTTTGTGTTCTGGTTGATTCCGATTTATGTTTCGATGTTCACATAAAAAGCATCACTAAAGCTGTGTTCTATCATGTACGGAACCTCGCCAAGCTTCGGAAGATGCTCTCCTTTCAGGAAGCGGAAACACTAAGACCTTTATAACTTCCTGGCTGGATGCTGTAATGCCAGGCTGGATGCTGTAATGCCAGGCTGGATACTGTAATGCCAGGCTGGATACTGTAATGCCGGGCTGGATACTGTAATGCCGGGCTGGATACTGTAATGCCAGGCTGGATACTGTAATGCCAGGCTGGGTACTGTAATGCCGGGCTGGGTACTGTAATGCCAGGCTGGATACTGTAATGCCAGGCTGGATACTGTAATGCCTTCCTTTCTGGGTGCCCATCTGGATCCTTATATAAACTTCAGCTGGTACAAAATGCAGCAGCCAGAGTTCTTATAAACACTAAAGAAAGTGATTATATTAGCCCTGTTCTATGCTCCCTTCACTGGCTTCCAGTTAAGTCTCGGATTAACTATAAAATACTGCTATTGACTTATAAAACACTGAATGGTGGAAAATGGATGGATGAATGGCTTTGCACCAGAATACCTTAGTAACCTGCTGACCTTATACAACCCTCCTCGCTTTCATCGATCTCAAGGAGCAGGATATCTGTTAGTACCCAGGGTAGAAAGAGCTACGGCAGGCTGCAGAGCTTTCTCTTATAGAGCTCTTCAGCTGTGGAATAGTCTTCCACCGGATGTGTGGGATTCAGGCTGACTCTCAATATTCAAGCCTAGACTAAAAACACACCTGTTTAGTTTAGCTTATAGGGACTCTAGTTCTAGCTCTAGCTAACTGCTCACTCCCAGTCAGACCTATAGTGTGAGGTGTAGAGCTGGGTGGGGATCGGTGCCATTAGCTTTGGATAAACTGAACTGTCAGTCTCTCACTTTAGCTTCACACCCCCTTGTGGAATTGGAGTGCTGACATTTCAGGGACTCCCCATGCCTGCGTTCCCACCTGCCTCTCCCTCCTACTTATGCTGCCATAGCCATATCTGCCGGAGCTTACATACTGCACTCACCTAACTGTTAGCACTGCCTCTAGTCTCCCCCTTTGGCTAGTTGCACATTTTATTTCCCCTCCTCCTCCTGGGCTGTGCTGCCTGACGACCCCAAATTTTCAAGATGTCCTGCCTACCCTGCTCCCTGCGACGTCTCCACTACCTGTGACGTCCTTCTGGCCTGCTGCTGCTCCCTGGAGGATGGGCTCCCCCTTTGAGTTTGGTTATGGTTAGGGCTATGGTATGGCATGGCAGAGTGATGTCAGCGATGACATCACTCTGCCAGCCAAGAGATCTCAACCAGCGACCTTCTGCTCATGGACACAGAGTCTGAACCCAAAGAGTCACGCACCACACCCAGTATTTACAGAAATGCTTCCTACAGCATCCAGAACTGAAACGAATATGAGTGGTTTTCCCACTATTAATGAAAACTGGACCATTCTGTATGATGCTGTATCTTTGGTTATTTGTTACACAAAGGATGGTCGTGGAAATCTTGTCTTTTTTATTTTTACTACCTTCAGTTAATATAAACTAGGTTAAAAGGGAACCATGTTGATAAAAGAGGGGAAATAAATTACATATATACATATTCTTTTTATATTTTAAACAATGTTTATCTATTTCTGCCGGACTAGATGTGTCGTCACATCCTCAGCCAGGTGCAGCTGAGGCCAGCAGAGGGCGCCAGTGAGCAGCCAGAGACAGCAGTCATACGGAAGCTCCCAGCTCTGGGCTCCATCACATGAACACGCCTGCTGACAATAACACTCACATACCACTTATACACCCTGTGGCTAAAGAGCCCTCACTGTTTCTATAGCAGGTTAGGATGCTGTGCCTGTGATCAGAAGGCAGACTGGATGGGAATGGAAACGTAGTAACAAACAAAAAGTGACATCACTACCTTCAGTCATTATAAAGTCTGTGGTCAAGATTAGCTACTGCTATACAAACAGCTATAGCTGTGATTATCAAATAAAACCCACTTATTAATCCATGAGGAGAAATATATAACATATATTTCACATCCATCCATCCATTTTCCAAACCACTTATCCTACTGGGTCGCGGGGGGTCCGGAACCTATCCCAAAAGAAATGGGCAGGAGGCAGGGAACAACCCAGGATGGGGGGCCAGCCCATTTCAGGGCACACTAACACACCATTCACTCACGCATGCACTCCTATGGGCAATTTAGCAACTTCAATTAGCCTCAACATGTTTTTGAACTGTGGGGGGAAACCGGAGTACCCGAAGGAAACCCCACAACGACATGGGGAGAACATGCAAACTCCACACACATGTAACTCAAGCGGAGACTTGAACCTGGGTCCCAGAGGTGTGAGGCAACAGTGCTAACCACTGCACCATCAGGCCACTCCCTGAGGAGAAATATATAATATATATTACACATTTCAAACAATATTCAAGTATTACTGCCAGACCAGACATGATTTCCCATCCCCACGTCACTTACAGAACCGTCCTGGAGTTCTTGACCACAGGCAGCAGCCTGCAGTGCTGTTTATCTGATCTGATGTATTTCTTCAGATCAAACACATCCACCTCCTCATCTGACATCAGCATCACAAAGGCCAGAGCTAAGTACTGTGCAGGTGAGAGGTCTTCTGCTGAAATGTTTCCTGAATTCAGGTATCTTTGTACTTCCTCTACTAGAGAATTGTCACCAAGTTCATTCAGACAGTGGAACAGGTTGATGGTCCTTTCTGGAGATAAATTCTCCTTTATTTTGTTCTTGATGTATTTGGTTACTTTCTTAATGTTACGTGAGCTGGTTTTTGTTTGCCCCAGTAGTTTTTGTAACAGAGTCTTACTGGAGTCTGTTGAGAGGCCCAGGAGGAAGCGGAGGTAGAGGTCCAAGTGTCCATTCTTGCTCTCTAATGCCTGATCCACTGCAGTCTTCAGCAGGTCAGCTGATGAGTTTGACAGAAACACATATAAAGCAGCGAGATACTCCTGGATGCTCAGATGCACAAAGCAGTACACCTTCTCCTGGTACAACCCATACTCCTCTTTAAAGACTTCTGTGCACACTCCAGAGTAAACTGAAGTTTCAGTGACATCAATGTCATTCTCTGACAGATCTTGCTCATAAAATATGAGATTGCCTTTCTCAAGGTTGTCAAAAGCCAGTTTACCAAGTTTTAAAAGGAATTCCTTGCTGTATTCCTTAAGCTTAGTTTCATGGTTTTTCATATACTTGTCATTTTTTAAACTTGTCTGACAGATCAGGAAGTGTGTGTACATTTCAGTCAGAGTCCTTGGAATTTCTCCCCTGTCAGTCTCACTAAAAAACCTCTTAAGCACAGTGGCTGAAATCCAGCAGAACACAGGTATGTGGCACATGATGAAGAGGCTCCTTGATGATTTCACATGTGTGATAATCCTGCTGGCCAGACTTTGATCACTGAATCTCCTCCCAAAATACTCTTCCTTCTGGGCATCACTGAACCCTCGTATCTCTGTCACCTGGTGGACACACTCAGGAGGTATCTGATTAGCTGCTGCTGGCCGGGAGGTTATCCAGAGGAGAGCGGATGGGAGCAGATTCCCCTTAAAGAGGTTAGTCAACAGCACATCCAGTGATGTTTTCTTTGTTACATCAAACCAGCTCTCATTGTTCTGAAAATCCAGAGGAAGGCGACACTCATCCAGGCCATCAAAGATGAACAAGACTTGGTACCTAAACAGCTCAGTGGATTGAAATGATTTCAGTTCTGGGATAAAGTGGTGAAGCAGTTCAATCAGACTGTATTCACCCTTAATCAAATTCAGGTCCCGGAAAGGAAGAGCAAATATGAAGTGAACATCCTGGTTTGCTTTTCCTTCTGCCCAGTCGAGAATAAGTTTCTGCACAGAGACTGTTTTCCCGATACCTGCCACCCCTTTAGTGAGTACAGTTCTGATAGGTGTCTCACGCCCACATAAGGGTTTAAATATATTATTACACTTGACTGTAGTATCTTCTGTTCGCCTTTTCTTGGATGCTGTTTCAATCTGTCTCACTTCATGTTCATCATTGACAGCTCCAGTCCCACCTTCAGTTATGTAGAGTTCTGTGTAAATCTCACTGAGAAGTGTTGGCTGTCCTTCCTTAGCTTTCCCTTCAAATACACACTCAAATTGCTTCTTAAGTTTACATTTGATTTCCTGCTGATGTTGCAGCATGAGCTGTCCTGAAAAGAAATGAGAGGAAAATGCACTAATTCTCACCATGATCCTGACCAGTATGAGAGGAAGAATATTTTCCAAAAACACACTTTTTCACACATACATATCCAGATATTTCCCTGTGACTGTGAATGTGAAACTGAAAGTTTTATCATGTGTATTTCACTGGAACACCGCATACAGGACTGTGAATAAGCCTTAGGCAGCCAAAGGAAATGTTTAAAGCCATTAATCTGGGTAGAAAGTGTATATCTGCTCAGAACCAAAAAAAACACAAAACCCCTTTTCATTTCCCAAACCTCTCCCTCAGGGGCACCACAGCCAGTCCATGTATTTGTTAAATTTCACTTAAAGCTCCCTTCATTCATTAATTAAATTAGTTTAAACAACATGAGATGTGTTAGTGGTCAAGTATAAAAATACGTGGATATACTGCACGATTTCTGTAAATATTAGGGTGATGTTGGGAGAGGTTCTGAAATGGCAAACACACTTTGACATACATATTATAGTAGTTCTACACCAACATGAAGACCATTTAAACATCCTTTTCTCTGGCTGCCTAAGACTTTTGCACAATATTGTACATGTACAAAATGTTATAAAGCTCTTACTCTTCTCCAGCATGTCAGCAAGATCATTCTGCTTCAAGGTCCTCAAGATGTACAGTGTGATCTTCAGAGCTACCTCTCTAACACTGGTCTTCTGCGTCTGACCATCACAGTCCAGGTCATTGTCCTCCTCCAGCTGAGGCTCAGAGCATTCTGGGTAATTCTCATCTAGATACATCATCAACGTCTCCAGCTCGTCCTTTAGGAACTTCATGGCTTTTTCCTCTAGTGACTAAAATCAACAGTCACAGTTAATTACTGCTACTTACAGCAAACCTTTTCAGAGTTTCACTTGTGAATCATAGTTTAAAACATATTTCCTTTAACATGATGAATTTCTTATTATACAGCTGTATAAACTATAAGCTAATTCACATAACAGCCAAGAAAATATATATCAGCAATAAATACAAACCTTCAATATGGATGATAAACCTGATTTATCATGTAGATCTGAACTGCATTCTTCCATTTGGTCTCTGTGAATTAGGCAGAAACATAAAGACCTCAGTTCATCTACACAAATGAAAACAGAAAGACTGAAAAGTTCCCCATTAAAATTGCTGTTACTGTAGATAAAGAATAACATTGCGTTATATTACAACAGCAATTCCAAAAAGTTGGGACATTGAGCAAATTGTAAATAAAAACAGAATGCAATGATATGGAAATCTCATAAACCCGTATTTCATTCATAACAAAGCATAGAAAACATATCAAATGTTTAAACTGAGACATTCTGCTATTTCATGGAAAATATTGGCTGATTTTGAATTTCATGACAGCAACACGTCTCAAAAAAGTTGGGATCAGGGCAATAGGAGGCTGGAAAACTTAGTGGTACAAAAACCCAACAGCTGGAGGAACAATTTGCAAGCAATTAGGTCAATTGGCAACAGGTGAATAACATGACTGGGTATAAAAAGAGCATCTTAGAGTTGCAGTGTCTCTCTGAAGTAAAGATGGGCAGAGGGTCACAATCCCCCTAATACTGCACTGACAAATAGTGGAGCAATTTCAGAAAGAAGTTCATCAGTATAAAACTGCAAAGAGGTTGAATATTTCATCATCTACAGCACATAATGTAATCAAAAGATTCCGAGAATCGGGAGAAATCTCTGTGAAAAACCGGACTAGATGCCTGTGATATTTTGGCCCTTAGGCAGCACTGCATCTCAAACAGACATGATTCTGTAATGGAATCACTAAATAGGCTCAGGAATATTTCCCAAACACAGTGCCAGTGAACACAATCCGCGCTGCCATGCACAGATGCCAGTTAAAACTCTATCATTCAAAGAAGAAGCCGAATATGAACATGATTCAGAATCACTGACGTCGTCTCTGGGCCAAAGCTCATTTAAAATGGACTGCGGCTGAGTGGAAAACTGTTCTGTGGTCAGTCAAATCTAAATTTGAAATTCTTTTTGGAAACCAGGGACACCATGTCATCCGGACTAAAGAGGAGAAGGACCACCCAGCGTGTTATCAGCACTCAGTTCAAAAGCCAGCATCTCTGATGGTGTGGGGGTGCATTAGTACATATGGCAGGGGCAGCCTGCATATCTGGAAAGGCACCATCGATGCTGAAAGGTATATCCAGGTTCTAGAGCAACAGATGCTCCCATCCAGACGACGTCTCTTTCAGTGAAGACCTTGCATTTTCCAACATGACAATGCCAAACCACACACCGCATCAATTACAACACGATGGATTCGTAGAAGAAGGGTCCGGGTACTGAACTGGCCTCCCAGCGGTCCAGATCTTTCAGCCATTGAGAACAAACACTGTATCTGCCGGTGCTATAGCGCCCCCCGGTGTCCATTACCACAGGTGCAACCCAAAGCAAACACAGTATCTGCCAGTGCTATAGCGCCCCCCGGTGTCCATTACCACAGGCGCAACCCAAGGCAAACACAGTATCTGCCGGTGCTATAGCGCCCCCCGGTGTCCATTACCACAGGCGCAACCCAAGGCAAACACAGTATCTGCCGGTGCTATAGAGAGATCAGCTCAAGTCATACACACTGTGACGAGCTACAACACAGGCAGTAACTCTGCCAAGGGCTGATCTGGGCAGCTAGAGGCACATCGAGGAGGAACAAAGGAAGGGGGGCAGTTTGACTTCCTCCTGACCTGGCGGGGCAGAGTCTGGCAGAGGAACACACCTGACCTCTTATCTGCAGCTGCGTATCTGGCCCAGCTGCACATGCAGGGCAGACAGTCTGAGAGCTGACAGGGCCTGGGGGGGCTGCATGCTTAAGAGCTGGATGGCTACCTCCAGGTCAGAGTTCCGACTCATGTGACCCCCTCCATCCGCTTAATCGGATCGGATGCTAGTGAACGTCAGCAGCTCTGCGGGTCGCCCTCCGCAGGCGTAACGCTCTGGGTCGCCCTCCACGGCCCTAACGCTCTGGGTCGCCCTCCACGGCCGTAACGCTCTGGGGTCGCCCTCCACGGGCGTAACGCTCTGGGGTCGCCCTCCACGGCTGTAGCGCTCTGGGGTTGCCCTCCACGGCCGTAACGCTCTGGGGTCGCCCTCCACGGCCGTAATGCTGCAGGTCGCCCTCCGTGGCGAAGCAGGATTAAGGGAAAGTCTGACTTATTTCTACAAGTCTGGCTTATTTAAGAGGGAATTCCGTTCCATCGACGTGTCTTAAATTAATCCCTGCTGAGCTACCATGGTAACATAGGTGAGTGAACAAGTTTGGTCCGGACCAGGTTAACTGTCTCACTTCTGACCTGTGGGAACAGATTCCCAATAGATCGTTCCGTTGGACGAAATTCCGCGATCTCACTACTAATGTCCTGTAATAAATATAAGTCTATAAAAGAAATAACGCCTCAGCATTCCAATTAATTCCAAAATAATTCAAGTAAAAGCGTACCCATGTTAGAAAGGTCAAATATGAAATGCAGTGACTGAAACTGAAACTAAAAAAATGTTAAAATAACATGAACAGGAACATATTTTTATATTTTGTTTAGTCACTGTCTGCATTGAAAGTTTATTACTAAAATAGCAAAGACATGATACGGTTATTTGTGCAAAACATTTCACATGGATGTGACTGAAACTATTTTATGGATCAAGTAATACAGAATAACATTGTACAGTAAGAATGACACATGAAGTCAACCCAGAAGGTTCCCAGTTGGCTATGGGGATCAAACCAGGAACTTTCACGGCGTAAGGCGACAGCATAAACCACTGTACCACCATGTACCGTATTGGGCACTTGTAACATCTACGTAACTTACACATTTAGTCTGTCTGCAATTCATTACCAAGCCAACTCCCTGGCTGTATTTATGGCCACAGTATTGCCTTTTTTAGGGATTACATCCTTGTATTTTCCATACAGCTCCATCAGCAGCGTTTGTTCTGCGGCGGAAAAAAATACCGCTCTCATTTTACACATTCCAACTCATTTGGTCAATCTATCATTTATCCATTCATCTGGGCTTCTTAAATATCTTCAGTGTCTGCACTAAGTGAGACTATGCAAGTCTGTCTTGTAAGAGCCTTGGATAGCAGGGATGGTCTGTTACTCGCCTCTAGTGTAAAAGAACTGGCTGATTGTGGAAGAAGACGGCGAAGACAGAAGACGGCGAGGTCTTTTTATGAAGCTACACATATCAAAAGTGCTGCCCACTGAACCAGCCCTAGCTAGGAGCCAAGTTTACTTTTATGTTATGGCCGGACTATAGACCCAGAGAGACATGCATGCTAGTGGGCTGTAACACTGTTACCTCTCAGGGCTCTTTCTGTTACACCCCACAGGGGGGCACATTTCATGGCTTGCAATATAAATGTTGCAACTCACAGCTTCTAATGTCCTGAGGCCCCAGGGCACTGGCCCCACTGGCCCGGTCCATAACCCAGCCGAGGCTCCAGGGGGCGCTATCTTGGAGCACCTTCAGCCACCAGCTCATTCCCCCACCGTGAGCTAAGAAGCGCTACTGGGGATCTTTCCTGCCTGCTGCCGTTAGACACCACAATGCCTGCTGTTGATGTGCAGCCCCCACAGCCAGCCTTAATGTCCCATTTTTAACTATTTCAAATATTTTATCTATATTTATTTATTGAACTATATAGTATTTTCAGGATTTTTTCTTTGTGTACTGTGTACCTTTTAAACTTGTTATCCTACAGAAATTTCATTTACTTCTAGAAATGTTTACTTATTTGCACTGAATCAGCAAAATTTAATTGTCACCTTTGGCAAAGAAGCCAATAGTCTCTCTTTTTTGCCTGATGATAGTTTATTCTTTAAGCCACATAGTTCGATTAAACATGTTAAACTGAAGCCTTCGTCTGAGTCTGATCTAATGAATTCATGGGAGTGAAATTATTTGTTATCAAAACAGAAACATCCGTCTCACGAGACGACAATCTATTGTCGAGTCATTCTTTAATGGACATGTGGGGGGGGGGGGGGGGGGGGGCAGGCAAACCAGTTGTTTTCCAGCTCTGTGCTGAGGACTGAAATTTAAAATCCACTTTGCGATTAAATAACTTCCTATTCCACCTCACAGAAAGTCAGGTTATACCGTAATCCTCATCCATTTACCTAAGATGTTATTTATATAGAATACAGACAAAACACTTGTTTAAATTCTCATGGTGATGGAATCTGTTAAAGGTAAAAATTGGTGCATTCATTATAAATATGTTTTTTCCTCATAGCTTGTATGTGTCTCTGTGCCAATTGACTGAGAGTCTGAATGTCACTAACAGTGTTTGTTTAAATGCACATTTACCTTTGATCTGTAGGAAAAGGTCCCTCTCTGAAGACGAGTGGTCGATCCATTGACCTGTCACTCTTCATGGAAAGAAAGCTGGGTACAGGGGAGTCTGCTCTCTCCATCGGGACACTGTGGGCAGCGAGAGGAAACAAACCCTAATGGTATAAATATAATTCATACAATGGGGACGGCATCACACTGCTGTTTAGCCTTCTGCTCTGCCTTCATGTACTTTGATATGCTGTGAAACTCTTGATGTAAACAGGGGTTTTTACAGTCAGCTATACTGTAAAATAAATTGTTACCTAAAAATTTGATTCCTATATCAAAGGTTTAGCATCACTGTTAAAAACCTCCACAACTGGACTTGACTGATGTTCCTTTTTACCTGTTTATATATGTTTTTGTTTGCTTGTTTAGTTTTGTTATGTGGCCATTTTGTATAGGAGGGATGGTCTGTTGCTCGCCTCTAGTATGAAAGAACTGGCTGATTGTGGAAGAAGACGGCGAAGACAGAAGATGGCGAGGTCTTTTTATGAAGCTACACATATTAAAGTGCTGCCCACTGACCAGCCCCAGCTAGGAGCCCAGTTTACTTTTATGTTCTGGCCTGACTATAGACCCAGAGAGACATGCATGCTAGTGGGCTGTAACACTGTTACCTCTCAGGGCTCTTTCTGTTACACCCCACAGGGGGGCGCATTTCATGGTTCGCACTATAAATGTTGCGACACACAGCTTCTAATGTCCTGAGGCCCCAGGGCACTGGCCCCACTGGCCCGGTCCATAACCCAGCCCAGGCTCCAGGGGGCGCTATCTTGGAGCACCTTCAGCCACCGGCTCATTCCCCCACCGTGAGCTAAGAAGCGCTACTGGGGATCTTTCCTGCCTGCTGCCGTTAGACACCACAATGCCTGCTGTCGATGTGCAGCCCCCACAGCCAGCCTTAACGTCCCATTTTTAACTATTTAAAATTTTTTATCTATATTTATTTATTGAACTATATGGTATTTTCAGGATTTTTTCTTTGTGTACTGTGTACATTTTAAACTTGTTATCCTGCAGAAATTTCATTTACTTCTAGAAATGTTTACTTATTTGCACTGAATCAGCAAAATTTAATTGTCACCTTTGGCAAAGAAGCCAATAGTCTCTCTTTTTTGCCTGATGATAGTTTATTCTTTAAGCCACACAGTTCGATTAAACATGTTAAACTGAAGTCTTCATCTGAGTGTGATCTAATGAATTCATGAGAGTGAAATTATTTGTTATCAAAACAGAAACATCCGTCTCATGAGACGACAATCTATTGTCGAGTCATTCTTTAATGGACATACGGGGGGGGGACAGGCAAACCAGTTTATTTCCAGCTCTGTGCTGTGGACTGAAATTTAAAATCCACTTTGCGATTAAATAATTTCTAATTCCAGCTCGCAGAAAGTCAGGTTTTACAGTCATCCTCATCTTTTTACTCAGATTTTATTTATATAGAACACAAACAAAACATTTGTTTAAATTCTCATGGTGATGGAATCTGTTACAGGTAAAAATTGGTGCATTCATTATAAATATGTTATTTCATCATAGCTTGTATGTGTCTCTGTGCCATTTGACAGAGAGTCTGAATGTCATTAACAGTGTTTGTTTAAATGCACATTTACCTTTGATCTGTAGGAAAAGTTCCCTCTCTGAAGACGAGTGGTCGATCCATTGACCTGTCACTCTTCATGGAGACACAGCTGGGTACAGGGGAGTCTGCTCTCTCCATCGGGACACTGTGGGCAGCGAGAGGAAACAAACCCTCATGGTATAAATATAATTCATACAATGGGGACGGCATCACACTGCTGTTTAGCCTTCTGCTCTGCCTTCATGTACTTTGATATGCTGTGAAACTCTTGATGTAAACAGACTTATTTACAGTCAGCTGTTAAGGAAATTGTCTCATCTAAAATGTAGATATCATATGAAACTTTTAGTATGACCGTTAAAAACCTCCACAACTAGACTTGGCTGATGTTCCTTTTTACCTGTTTATATATGTTTTTGTTTGCTTGTTTAGTTTTGTTATGTGGCCATTTTGTATAGGAGGGATGGTCTGTTGCTCGCCTCTAGTATAAAAGAACTGGCTGATTGTGGAAGAAGACGGCGAAGACAGAAGATGGCGAGGTCTTTTTATCCATCCATCCATCCATTTTCCAAACCGCTTATCCTACTGGGTCGCGGGAGGTCCGGAGCCTATCCCGGAAGCAATGGGCACGAGGCAGGGAACAACCCAGGATGGGGGGCCAGCCCATCGCAGGGCACACTCACACACCATGCACTCTCACATGCATTCCGACGGGCAATTTAGCAAGTCCAATTAGACTCAGCATGTTTTTAGACTGTGGGGGGAAACCGGAGTACCCGGAGGAAACCCCACGACGACATGGGGAGAACATGCAAACTCCACACACATGTGACCCAGGCGGAGATTCGAACCCGGGTCCCAGAGGTGTGAGGCAACAGTGCTAACCACTGCACCACCATGCCGCCCCAGGTCTTTTTATGAAGCTACACATATTAAAGTGCTGCCCACTGACCAGCCCTAGCTAGGAGCCCAGTTTACTTTTAACTTATGGCCTGACTATAGACCCAGAGAGACATGCATGCTAGTGGGCTGTAACACTGTTACCTCTCAGGGCTCTTTCTGTTACACCCCACAGGGGGGCACATTTCAGAAGCAGCTCCTCTATTTCCTCTCTCCTTGTCCATTTTTGTGCCGATCCAGACCAGTTGATTCCTGTTGGGGCCTCTGTGAACATGAAGGGTTCATAGATACATCCTATGTATAATATTTAAATTGTATTTCGTAATACCATTGTAATTCTCATTAGTCATTATTATGAAATAATATTTCACATAATGCAAATGTGACTACTTGAATAATTGCAATTGTCCTGCACAATAAAGTACAACTTTCCACACTGATATTGTATTGCCAAATAAAATTTTTTCCAGTTTTCAGTCGAACCACGCAATCATCGGTGTGCGTTACGGTACCACGTTTCGACAAGGGAGCAGAACCCATCGGAAAATTGGATCCTGCTCTTCCACTCCCACCTTGTCTGCACTCCATGTGCGTATCTATGTAATAATGTTCTTGCGCCAATCACGTGTAACTTATTTTGGAATTTACCCCGAAAAAACAGATGCTATTTTCTGATTGGCTGGTAGGTGGCTGTTAACTCACATCAGTTATTTAATCAAAAACATTGATAAGTAAATTCAGATATTTTAAAAATATATTACAGGCCATATAAAATATATAAAATAATATACGGTCATGTGAAAAAATTAGGACACCCCATTAAATATTTAGTTCTTTATTAAGAAATATCAACATATCAGTATGAAAACTTCTTTCAAGCTATATCTGTAGATAAAGGTGATGTAACTACATCATCTATGCAAAAACAAGAAACAAATTCACTTATTTACGAAAAGAAATTGACTAAGATGATAATTTCCACTGAGGACAAAGTTAGGACCCCCTCACATTCATCACTATTTAAAATGCCTAGAGTTAGATTCAGGTGGCACCATATCAGGTGAAGATGGTTAGAACATCGTTACAGAGCTTTTTGGTGAAGCCTGTCTTATTTAAACCACAGACATTTAGTCTGGTTTGCCCTTGATTGTGGAAATGAGTGATATCACCATGTGAGATCCAAAGAGCTCTCTGAGGCCTTCAGAAAGAAGCCTGTAGATGTATATGAGTCTGGGAAGGATATAAAAAGATCTCAAGAGAGCTTGGAATCAGCCATTCCTCTGTCCGGGAAATAATTTACACAATAATTCACATTTAAAACAACTGCCAGCATGGCCAGGGCAGGCTGTCCTAGCAAGTTCAGCCAAGAGCAGACGGCAAGATGCTGAAAGACATCTCCAAAAATCCTAAAAGGTCATCATGAGTCGTACAGGAAGCTCCTGCCACAGCTGATGTCAAGGTACATGCATCTAGCATCAGAAAGAGACGCACAAGTTTGATTAACATGGGAGCTGTGGAAGGAGGAAACCCTGCTGTCAAAAAAACATCCGAGCAGCACTGAAGTTTACCAGAGACCATCAAGACACAGACTGGGACTTAATGAACAATGTGCTTCGGACAGATGGATCTGAAATTGAACTAGCTGGGCGCAGTAACAGAAGACATGTCTGGCATAAACCGAAGAGCTTTTGAGCAAAAGAACCTCATACCAGCTGTGAAGCTTGGGGTGGAAATGTCATGGTTTGGGGCTGCTTTGCTGCAGCAGAACCTGGCCAGCTCACCAGCATAGAATCCACTATGAAGTCTTCACTATATCAGAGGGTGCATGTGCCAAGGAATGGCTTACAAGAAAGAAATGGAGAGTTCTGGAATGGTCAAGTCAAAGCCCAGATCTGAATCCTATTGAGATGCTGTGGGGTGATTTGAAGCAGAAGTGCATGCAGGACACCCTGCAAACATCACACAGCTTAAGGAATTCTGCATGGGGGGGGGGGGGGGACATTCTGCCAGTCAAATCAGAGATTGATAGATGGTTATAGGAAACATCTCATTGAGATTATTTCAGCCAAAGGGGGAAATACTAGCTAACTTTTTCCTCGGTAGTAATTGGCATCTTAGTTAATTTCCTTTGTTAAATAAGTGAATTTGTTTCTTGTTTTTGCATAGGTGATGCAATTACATCACCTTTATCTACAGATTTGAAAGAAGATTTAATCTGGATATTTTGATATTTCTTAATAAAGAATAAAATATTTCATGAGGTGTCCTAATTTTTTCACACGACTGTACTTATCCACACCTGGAAAACACCAAGATCAAACTCCATACTTCCGTACTGCATAGAAACCCTGTAAATACATTTCTCTATATAACGTCATACCATTTTAAATAATTTATTTATTCTAAACGACGCATCGTCCTACTTAATTCGTCCGGCGCTAGGACGAATTAAGTAGGACGTTTATCTTTACGTAAAAATATCTGTATAAATGTTCGTATAATTGTTTACGAACTAAGAAAAAAAGCTATGGAAAAAATACAGCAATGCCGTGGTTTAGCCTTGTTTCAAAAAATATTAAGCCTTGAGTTTAACCCGGGTTCTTCGGCACGTTAGCACTTATCCCCAACATCTTAAAACAATTTTAATATAACTTCAAAGTATTATAATCTAGCCCCACGTACATATTTAAGCGACGCTGTATATTAGGCGAAATCAGGATTGAGCGAAAATAATAAAATATTATTATTATTAATTCGCTTTACGTTGGAAAGTTCAAAATATTCTGTGACGCAGTTACTGTAATGCGCGGAGGTATATTTTCGACGAATAATTACGTTAAGAACTATTAAATGCCAATATTTAAGTAAGTTTACTATCGGTTTAATCTGTTGAGTATAATCTTACCTGGCAATAAAAATATCTTTTTACTTTCCCAGAATCATATTCGTGTTTCTTGACAAAATGACGACTGCAGGTTTAAATCGCTTTCACTTTCATTTACAGACAGGAAGTTGTTATATCAGCTTCGTATGAAACGCGGAGCTGTCAAGGCGGAAATGGACGTGGATTCAATGGCGCGCCGTAGGATCTTAGCCCCGCCCCGCAGGAGATTCGATCTGGATGTGGAGGGCCGTCACCCCTCCCACTGCATGATTCTTCTTTCATTGGAAATATCTGCACACACCCCCCCCCCAACAGCCAGTGACAAGCTGCTCACACAAGTATTATGTTTTATGTTTCCTCATGACTGTCCACTGTTTCACATGGAATGTAGAACCGCGGAGCAAACGGCAGCCAACAAAAGAAAAGGCCCATTGATTCCCAGGGAAATCATTTTAGCGCAGGGAGAATTTAGCATGGCTCTGCTAGAGAGGGCTGTTAGCTTCTTATCCGGGTCTGTGATCCATGAGTCCAGGGTCCCAGAGGAGAAAGGGGAGTTTGGCTGGTAGCAGATGAGTGCCCCCCCGCAACCCCTCCCCACCAGCTACCCACATTCACAACAAGGAGATCAAAATTGTCTCACTCCTCGGTCTGTCCTGGCAACTCCTCACATCCTGGACAAAATGAAGGGAGGAGGAAAGAGAGAGACTGAAGAAGCAGATTTCTGTCAAGGTGGACGATCAAAGCGAGCCTGGGGGGGAAATAAAGGCCGGTATCTTTTATGGGCTGTGGATGTAGATGCCCAGAAACACTCACTCAGAATCAGATATTTCCTGTTACAAACCAAACATTTATTTCGCATTTAGGGGGACGGATGTCAGCACGCCGCTCGCCAGTCATTTAAAATGGCGGCTGGATCGTTTATCTGATCTAACAGATAAGAAGATTGTATCATGAATCGTTTCTCTTAGCTTGTCTCCTATGTGCACAGGTGTTACAGATTGTGTGCTGAAACTAAAAGGTACAAGAAGTAAAGCAATTCCCACCTGTGCCGGGAAGAAAAAAGTTCACATGTACCTGTAGATCTATTCTAGGGTGGGAGATGTATTGCTTGACATCAGTTTGCTCTGACATTAGGGATTTATGTTAAAATGGCTTTAGAACCAAATCCATCACCTCTACAAATGTGTCTCGCAAATCAATTATCTTAGCAGATTATGGAAAATTGCACGACGTGTATGATTTTCTCTCCCCTTTCCATTGAATTAGTTTTTTTATACATGGGAAATTTTAAAGACCACACTTCCCATATGACTCTGAGAAGAAACATTTATACATGTACTTTGAATCAATCCTTTTTCCATCCTGGTAAGGATTTTACCGGATAGGGCCTAACGTTATATGAATACATGAATATGAATACAGGCCCAATCCAAAGAAGACCAGCTTTTTATGATTGAAGTGACACATTTGAGGGTGGAGGACAGCGGCACAGAATTAATGGAGGAGGGGTTTGCTAACAAATAAAATGAATATGAGCATTAATGAGCAGGAACGAGTGTCCTGGCAGCTCGGCACGGATCCTGCGTCTAGACAGGCTGCACCCGCTGCACCTTTCACACCCCCCTGTCAGTGAAAGGTGGCTGAGGTGGGGTCCCGCTCCCTACCTGTTAGGGCCCTTTGGGACAGGGCTGTTTTTTGGCTGGGGTGTCCCTGCTGACACCAGCCCCCCCCCCCCCCCCCCAAAGGTTCCCCTGCCTTGCCGTCAAGTCAGGTTCAGTGGACTTTAATGGATCTGGTTAAAGGCAAATGTTTAATTATGTTAAGTTTGTTTTTTTGTAATACTGGATTAATACGGGGGCGGCATGGTAGTGCAGTGGTTAGCACTGTTGCCTCACACCTCTGGGACCCGGGTTCGAGTCTCCGCCTGGGTCACATGTGTGTGGAGTTTGCATGTTCTCCCCATGTCGTCGTGGAGTTTCCTCCGGGTACTTTGGTTTCCCCCCACAGTCCAAAAACATGGTGAGGCTAATTGGAGTTACTAAAATTGCCAGTGAATGTGTGAGTGACTGGTGTGTGTGTGCACCCTGCGATGGGCTGGCCCCCCATCCTGGGTTGTTCCCTTCCTCGTGCCCATTGGTTCCGGGATAGGCTCCGGACCCCCTGCGACCCAGTAGGATAAGCAGTTTGGAAAGTGGATGGATGGATTTATACTGATTTAAATATGAAGGAAAACTGGAAAAGAAACTGAGGTTATAAAACTTTTTACTGGTAGTTTGTGTGTATGTGTGTGTGTGTGTTTCCTCACTGGAAAGAGGGGTCGATAGTCACCTCAGTGCCACTGTAGGGTGCATGTGCCATGTTTCACTGTTGCAAGTTATACCTTGTTTTTTGTTATAAGTAAACAATGTTTTGTTTTAAACAATTTAACCACTTGTTTTCACATGTTGTATTTTGGTCATTTAATTTAATACTTACTAATGTGATTTTTTTTTTGTATATTTCCAACTCTACAAATATATTTTTTTACTTTGCCAGTTGTGCCTCCTGGTTATAATATATGTTGATTTAGTCCAATTATGTTATGTTAGTTATATTCCGTTGTAAGTAGTAAAGTGATTTTAATTTAATTTACTATAGAATGCGGTTTAATTGTTACTCAGTTATGCTTTGGGCACCACTGAACTGACATTAATAGGACAGAATAGAAAGCCTTTATTTGCATTATACAGACAGGAAATACAATATATAGACATAAATATATAAAATGTACATTTCGTTACATTTTAATCAGAGAGAAAAACTGTTATTTTGTTGTTTGTTTAGCTCGCCGATCCCTGTCATTTATTTTGTCAGACATACATTTTGGATGCAGATGCGTCCGGGGATGTAGCACAGAAAGCCGTGTAGTCGGGTAAAATGAGAGTTTATTCGGGAAAAATACCAAAACACAAGACACAATGCAAGCATGAATGCCAATGAGAGGAACAAGGGTAAGACAGACTCGGAGGCACTACATACACAAAACTGATTAAGAACAACTAGGCACAGCTGAAAACACTGGGATTCCACATGATGTAACAAGGGGGCGTGGCGCATGGGAGGATTGGACGACACATTTCAGAGTAAAATGAATTATACTGGGTAAAAAGCAGAGATTTACCATGGAGAACCAGTAACATGTAACACTGTGATACAGTAAAAATGATTCCTCAAGCAGACAGTGAGCTATCCCAGCATGCACAGCAACACTGAGGAGTTAAAATGAACCCCAAACCCTGGACAAAGAGGTTCAATGAATGAGGAGGTGACCCTGCGCAGGAGGGTCAGTCCATCAGAGGAGACTCTGTAGAAGGACAGAGCACCAGCCCCCCAGTCCAGATACACTCCTACTCTGCGGGAGCCTGAGGCCCGTATGGGTATGAGAGTCTGTTTATTATTGTGCTGGACAGAATAACTGCGAGGATCACAGCGCAGAATCCATGACTTGTCATTGCGTCCAAGCCGAGAGCCAACACTCAGTCCTTTCCTCCCGATTCCTTTATAAGTCACTCCTATCCAGGCCCCATCTCCACTCCACTCAGCCTCCCAGTAACAGCGACCAGTCAGACTCTCTCTGCACAGAACTTGTTCCCACCAGTCAAATCTCTCTGGATGATCAGGATATGGCTGCCTCTCTGCCCCCCTTGTCACCTTCCTGTTCCCCCCTGACAGAGATAGTTCTGTGTGTGTTGTGTTGGAGTCCAGCGTCAGCTGGCAGGAGTCTGTAGGCAGAAGAAATAGCCATTAATACCATCTGGCAGAGCAGCACTTTAGCGTGTACTTAATTTTTCTGTAAAATTTAGCCAAATGTGGCCAAATATTTTGAAAATGAAACAAATATTGATTTTCACTAAGTCTGCTGCCTCAGTGTTTATGACGGCAATTTGCATAAACTCCAGAATGTTATGAAGAGAGATCAGATAAATTGCAAATAATACAATAGTCCCTATTGTAATTATACTTCAGTATACCATAGAAACAGCTGACAAAAGCGTCTACAAACACTGAAGAAGTGGAACTTTGTGAAAACCAATATGTCATTCTCAAAACGTTTGGCCAGGGCTGTATGTGAAATTCCTCAAGAAACGCTGGCCGCTGGCGGGAAGGGGCCATAAGAGGGTTATTTATAGATAAATAAAATTACAAAGCAATGATATTCATCTGTCGCCTTTGGCTTATTCACTGGGGGCTTTGGGTGAGGATGCTGTAAAGTGCTTTGAGACGATGTAATGTCGTGAAACTGCGCTATACAAAAATAAATTTGCTGTTGTTGATGATATTCATCAGGCATATTCACCACAAACATATTTATTAACATTGAATTAATACTGTTGTTACCACAAAATCCGACACCTAAGATTAGTAGTAAAAGCGAGTGTCTTAAAAAATGAACTTCTTTCAGACCGCTTTGGCCCCGAACCTCCTCACAGCAGCATTAACCACAGACTGAGGAGAGAGTCCGGTATCACCGTCGGTTTGTGGAAAACTACGGCAGCCGTCTTAGGACAATACTAACAAATCTCAAAAAGGAATCAAGTACATTCAGTGCGTCCACAAAAAGATCAAATGTGAAGGATGAACAACTATATCAAAATGTGTTTTAGCCCTGTTACATTGTCACACAGACAATATGAGCGGCTATGAAACGGTGTGGGACGGAGTGGTGGCTCTGAGGCTAAGGATCTATGCCAGCAATCGGATAGGCTGCTGGTTTGAATCCCGGGAATGCCAGCAGTGATCCTACTCCATTAGGCCCCTGGAGCAAGGCCCTTAACCTGCAATTGCTTTGTCCTGGGTATGATGATAAATTATATCCAGCCCTGCAAGCAGGTTCTCCAACTTTCAGGGAAAACTTTGGGGTTAGTGGCAGGATTGTCACTCCAGCCACCAGAAAAAAAAATCACTTCACACTGTTCCATTCCATTCAGACTAATATGGTGCTGAGGTATCACCGGCCAAATGGCTACGCTAAGGTTCTCATCCCTGAGGTGGTTTGTCGCGTGGTGAGTGAGGCAACGTGCTGCATCAGCATGCGCTCCTTACCCCTTCCGCTCTGTTTTATGTAAGAAATCAGCAGGTATAAGCCCAAAACCAACAGTCTGTTTAAAAAAAAAAATGCATTAATTAATAGTGTTCTTGGTGATGTCTGTTTTATTTTTCTAATTTCTACGTTGTCTAAAGTGACACACATACAGAAACTCAGTTAAACATAAACATGAAAAACACAATCATCACAACAACTATGCGAATACATTCACAACGTAGTATTAATTGGATTATTGATAAAAAACATGCAAACACACTTACTGTTGGGGAAAGCGCCCGGCGTTTCCACCCCAACTCCACATTTACGAGACACACACTTTAGTTTTACTTGCAAGGATACCCACACTCTCTGCAATGCAAACTACAGCAGAATGTGTTACAAAGGGTGGTTCCCCTTGGCTTCTTTATTTATAGTCAGTGGGGGGCGCAAGAGAGGGAAGTGAGAATCTTATCTAAGTAGGCAGCTGTTAACCACATACTTAGGATACCATGGCTAAAAGTATGTGGCTAGAAGATAAGAAATAACATATATATGTATTTACATTCATTGCTGATCATACAGAAATGATAACAAGATGATTAACAACTGTTTCTTCAACCTAACACTTACATTTCTGTAAGCCTGGTCTGGTCCTGCACTCTCCACCGTGATCCACACTACAGGAGAAGCAGAATGACATAGTACTGCTGTATCCATTTATTTATTGGTGCCTCTTCTTCACATACATGCATAAGTATCTGTAGCGTGTCAGACACACACTCTGTACTCACTTCAGCTTCTCCAGTTTACAGCTGGGATCCTCCAGTACAGCAGAGAGCAGCTTCACTCCTGAGTCTCCTGGGTGATTGTAGCTCAGATCCAGCTCTCTCAGGTGTGAGGGGTTTGACCTCAGAGCTGAAGCCAGGGAAGAACAGCCTTCTTCTGTAACCCTACAGCCTGACAGCCTGCAGAGAGACAGACAAAAACTCCCCAGTAAATAAGATCACCTCACCAATACAAGTATTACTTTTAAGTAAATATGACTACTATCATACTGTGTGACTCCTTTAAATAATTACAGTTAACAGTGTGGATGATGACCTCAGTATCTCGAGTTTATAGTGTGGAATACTCAGTAATACTGACCTCAAAATCTCCAATTTACAGTGTGGAATCCCGAATAATACTGACCTTTGTATCTCCAGTTTAGAGTGTAGAATGCCAAGTAATACTGACCTCAGTATCTCAATTTTACAGTGCGGAATACCTAGTAATGCTGACTTTGGTATCTCCAGTTTAGAGTGTGGAATACCCAGTAATACTGACCTCAGTATCTCCAGTTTACAGTGTGAATCCCTCAGTCCAGCAGAGAGCAGCTTCACTCCTGAGTCCTGCAGGTCATCGTCACTCAGGTCCAGCTCTCTCAGGTGTGAAGAGTTTGATCTGAGAGCTGAAGCCAGTGCCTCACAGCATTTCTCTGTGAGTTCACACCGGCCCAACCTTAGGGGAATGAAACACTTATAAACCAACTTTTTGCATTTGGTGCACTATATATTACGTTAAACTGAGCCATCACAGCCATCACAGAAGAGATTTTTTTTAAAGCAGTTAAGGCATGTTGCCGTGACACGTTTTGTCATGAATTATACTGAACATTCATCAGGCATTTGGCACATCAATAATGAGGAAAATTATATCGCATTAATTACTGTTATCTTTTTGTCACCCAGCCCTACGGCTCGGTTCAAAATGGAAGCATCCAGTGGCTGCAACCCACTGCGTGAAATTTACAACAACTGGAGTCCCTCATCCACAGTCCTGCCACAAGAACAACACTGATGGCAGAGAGGAGGAGGCCTTGGATTGACGCCAAGAGCAAACGTTGTGGGCAGGAAGGGGGAGAGGATGACTGACAAGCAATCTGCTTGTCCTCTCTCTCTCTCTCTCTGGACACAGACGGCCTGGAGGATGACCGCCCGGAAGGGACTGCCGCCTCCCACCTGCTCAGCCAGAAGCCATGGAGCCAGGCCCAGCCGCATGAGGAAGGAGCCAGCCTCCATACTCTGGCTGCCCTTAAGGTGCCCTTCCTAAATGTACCCCCTTTACCCCCTAAAATAAACACTACACCTTTGGGGGTATCCATTGCCACCCAGTGTCTTCTGCCTGCTTACCCACTGCAGAGGACTAACCAGGGAAAGATTAACCTTCAAATCCAGAGCCACGATCAGAACAGAGCTGGGAATCACCCCCATCTGACTGCCTAGGAGAAACACCGATGATCCCCTCAAGGAGGAGGGGGTCAGAGTCTGCCATGTTCTGGCTGTGAAAACACTGGAAGTAGGTGAATATGTGTACAGTGGATGTCGAAAGCTGACACACCCCTATTGCATCTGTGCACTAATCTAAAATTTTCAAGTAAATTTCTTGAAATAGTTTCCCTTCTTCTCTGCATAAATATAACTGTCATTTTTTATTTTCATTTCATCCTTTACAATAAATGCAGATGCAAAAATATAGATAGATAGATAGATAGATAGATAGATAGATAGATAGATAGATAGATAGATAGATAGATAGATAGATAGATAGATAGATAGATAGATAGATAGATAGATAGATAGATAAAAATCTGAAATCTATATACCAGCTTAGTGGGAATGAAATGGTGTGAGTGCAGCGGTTCACTTATGTGACTTGCCTTTCAGCCATTAAACTTTGTTTTAAAGTGCCAGTTTAGTATTTGCACTGTGAAATAGGACTGACCTCAGTGTCTCCAGTTTGCAGTGTGAATCCCCCAGTGCTGCAGAGAGCAGCTTCACTCCTGAGTCCTGCAGGTCATTGTCACTCAGGTCCAGCTCTCTCAGGGGTGAGGAGTTTGATCTGAGAGCTGAAGCCAGCGCCTCACAGCATTTCTCTGTGAGTTTACAGCTGCCCAATCTGGTAAATAAAACGATTTTAGGCACAATCACACACAACCTACACATTGTTAATGGCACTATGTACTATTAACAATGTATGTGAAAATAACATGTTAAAATTATATTTGAATCCTCCTGTAACATATTCAGGCCAATGAAACTGCAGTCGTCAGCCGTCTTTCTGCCAGGTGGCCCCAAACAGACTAGTTACTCTGAAAGGAGGAGATGTGAACATCCCCAGCAGCCAATGCAGGCCTGGCAGGCTGTGTTAGTTCTCATTCAAGCCTGGCAGATGCATCGCCTGGTTTATATTTAAATTGAACAGATTATTAAGTAAAAAGTAAAATGGAACAAAATATACGGATGCAACACAACTTACAGGAATTCTGTTTGAGGGACCTTAGCATACAGACATGTTAAACATTGTGCTCCACACAGATCTGTACAGTACACTGAGAGCTGATTACAGGAGAGATTCATCTCTCATAGCTGACAGGCGGCTGATGTGACACAGTAGGGTGCCATGCGGCAAGTACCCAAAACAAAGAGTATTATATTTGGTGTAATTCTGTGTTCAAACTGCAGCATAACTGACAACTACCAGTTCACTATTTGATCTGTCAAATGGGACTGTCTGCAGTATCTCCAGCTTACAGTATGGGATATCCTTTAATACTGATCTCAGTATTTCCAGTTTACAGTGTGGAAACCCGAGTAATAATTACCTCGGTATCTCCAGTTTACAGTGTAGAATACCTGGTGATACTGACCTCAGTATTTCCAGTTTACAGTGCGAATCACCCAGTGCAGCAGAGAGCAGCTTCACTCCTGAATCCTGCAGATCATTGTTACTCAGGTCCAGCTCTCTCAGTGGTGAGGAGTTTGATCTGAGAGCTGAAGCCAGTGCCTCACAGCATTTCTTTGTGAGTTTACAGCTGTTCAGCCTGAAAAAGGAGCTGTGTCATGCACATACAGACTGGTACACACTTTATGGACAAAAGTATTAGGATACTTGGTCATTATACCTACAGAAACGTTTTGACATCCCATTCTAAATCCATAGGTATTAGTATAGAGTTGGACCCCCCTTTACAGCTATAATAGCTGCCACTCTTCTGGGAAGGCTTTCCATAAGATTTTGCAGTACAGTATGTCTGTGGGAATTCTTGCCTATTCATCCAGAAGAGCACTTGTGAGGCCAGGCCCTAACGTTGGACGTGAAGGTCTGGCTCACAGTCTCCATTCTAGTTCATCCCAAAGGTGTTCGATGGGATTGAGATCAAGGCTCCGTGGGGCCAGTGACATTCCTCCACACCAGTCACCCAACCGTGTCTTTATGGACCTTGCTTTGTGTGTTGGGGAACAGTCATGCTGTTCCCACAAAGACTGAAGTATGAAATTGTCCAAAATGTGTTGGCAAGATATGTTTTCACATTCTTACTTACAGAGCTGTCTTAGATGTCTTGATCACAGGCAGCAGCCTCCAATGCTCTTCATCAGATCTCATGAATTTCTTCAGGTCAAACACATCCAGCTCCTCATCTGACATCAGCATCACAAAGGCCAGAGCTGAGTACTGTGCAGGTGAGAGGTGATCTGCTGAAATGTTTCCTGAATTCAGGTATCTTTGTACTTCCTCTACTAGAGAATTGTCACCCAGTTCATTCAGACAGTGGAACAGGTTGATGGTCCTTTCTGGAGATAAATTCTTCTTTATTTTCTCCCTGATGTATTTCACTGTAATCCTAATGTTATGTGAGCTGGTTCTTGTCTGTCCCAGTAGCCTTTGTAACAGAGTCTTACTGGAGTCTTTGAGAGGCCCAGGAGGAAGCGGAGGTAGAGGTCCAAGTGTCCATTCTTGCTCATTAATGCCTGATTCACTGCAGTCTTCAGCAGATCAGCTGATGAGTTTGACAGAAACATGTATAAAGCAGCGAGATACTCCTGGATGCTCAGATGCACAAAGCAGTACACCTTCTCCTGGTACAACCCATACTCCTCTTTAAAGACTTCTGTGCACACTCCAGAGTAAATGGAAGCTTCAGTGATATCGATATCATTCTCTGTCAGATCATGCTCATAAAATATGAGATTGCCTTTCTCAAGGTTGTCAAAAGCCAGTTTACCAAGTTTTAAAAGGAATTCCTTGCTGTATTCCTTAAGCTTAGTTTCATGGGTTTTCATATACTTGTCATTTTTTAAACTTGTCTGAAAGATCAGGAAGTGTGTGTACATTTCAGTCAGAGTCCTTGGAATTTCTCTTCTGTCAGTCTCACTAAAAAACCACTTAAGCACAGTGGCTGAAATCCAGCAGAACACAGGTATGTGGCACATGATGAAGAGGCTCCTTGATGATTTCACATGTGCGATAATCCTGCTGGCCAGGCTCTGATCACTGAATCTCTTCCTGAAATACTCCTCCTTCTGGGCATCACTGAACCCTCGTATCTCTGTCACCTGGTGGACACACTCAGGAGGTATCTGATTGGCTGGTGCTGGCCGGGAGGTTATCCAGAGTAGAGCGGATGGGAGCAGATTCCCCATAATGAGGTTAGTCAACAGTACATCCAGAGAAGTTTTCTTTGTTACATCAAACCAGCTCTCATTGTTCTGAAAATCTAGAGGAAGGCGACACTCATCCAGACCGTCAAAGATGAACAAGACTTTGTACCTAAACAGCTCAGTGGATTGAAATGATTTCAGTTCTGGGACAAAGTGGTGAAGCAGTTCAGTCAGACTGTTTTCATCCTTAATCAAATTCAGGTCCCGGAAAGAAAGAGCAAATATAAAGTGAATTTCTTGGTTTACTTTTCCTTCAGCCCAGTCTAGAATAAATTTCTGCACAGAGACTGTTTTCCCGATACCTGCCACCCCTTTAGTGAGTACAGTTCTGATCTGTGTCTCGTGCCCACTAAAGGGAGTAAATATATCAATGCACTTGACTGTAGTATCTTCTGTTCGCCTTTTCTTGGATGCTGTTTCAATCTGTCTCACTTCATGTTCATCATTGACTGCTCCAGTTCCGCCTTCAGTTATGTAGAGTTCTGTGTAAATCTCACTGAGAAGTGTTGGCTGTCCTTCCTTAGCTTTCCCTTCAAATACACACTCACATTTTTGCTTCAGGGTACATTTGATTCTGTGCTGACATTGTGACATTAGATGCCCTGAAAAGAAATGAGGTAAATGCACAGACTTCTCAAAAACACATCTTTTAATGCATAAATGCAAACCTAAATCAAATTACATTCAATGATACACTGAAATTTAAATGTTTTTTTTCATATACTATTTTTCTCTGGCAAAACAGACACAGAATGAGACACGGTTCTTACTCTTCTCCAGTATGTCAGCAAGGTCATGTTGCTCCATGGTCCTCAGGATGTACAGTGTGATCTTCAGAGCTCCTTCTCTACCACAGGCCACCTGAATCTGACCATCACTGTCCAGGTCATGGTCCTCCTCCAGCTGAGGCTCAGAGTATTTTGGGTAATTCTGATCTAGGTACCTTGTGATCTTCTTCAGCTCATCCTTCAGGAACCCTAGAGCATTTTTCTCTAGTGACTGGAATACACCGTCACAGTTAATTATTGCTACTTACACCAAACCTTTTCAGAGTTTCACCTGTGAATCATAATTCTAATTCACATAACAGCTAAGACAATATATATCAGCAATAAATACAAACCTTCAATATGGATGATAAACCCGATTTATCATGTAGATCTGAACTGCATTCTTCCATTTGGTCTCTGTGAATTAGGCAGAAACCTCAAATCATCTATCAATCCTCTCAGAGGAAACTTCGGTGTCTGTGTCAGCAGCCAGATAAACCAGGTAAGAAGAGGTCAGTACTGGCAGTGTGTCACTAGTGCTACGCTCTATGGGCAATGTCAGACAGGAGGAAAGGGTCCCAGCTATACCGTACTGTCGGCATATCACTAGTACTATGCCCTATAACAAAGAATAATAATTGTTATTATATTATTTATTTATTAATATCAGATTTTAGTTTGTAGTCCTTTCAGTATGTCATCCTCTGTTCTGTTTAAGGGGAATCCTAAGGGAATTTTGAATGGAGCCTCAAAGTAAATAAATTATTATTGAAAATAATGATTGACGATTATATCATGAATATTATTGATATAGACTGATCTTTTTTTCATATCGCGATAATATATTCTGCAAAAGGTACCCCCCCCCCCAACCGAGGATCGCTACCTCGGTTTGGTTGATGAGGTCACCTACTGGCTAGCCCAGCCCGAGGTCAGGGTAGATCCCGAAACCTGGGCTTTGGCCAGCCGAAACCGGCACATCCTGGAGGGGATGTCCCTGGTCGAAGACGGATTCACCTCGCCATGGAGGTGGGCAATAATCTGACGGAGCTGAAGACTTGCCAGGTGGCCCGTAGCGTTGAGCCGCTTCCCGCTTCGCCTTCCGAAGAGCCTGAAGAGGAACCGGTGATCTTCTTGGGGTTCGTCCCCGTCTCTGCTTCTTCCCCCGCCAGGTATCGAGAGGAGCCCCTTCCGATTTTAAATCCGGTGGTGTTTGCACCGGAAGATGTCACCGCCACCGCTTCGTCCCTGCAGGCGCCCGACACCCGCATTGCTGACGCTTCGCTGCCTGTATCAGCACCGTTTGGGATGTCATACCGCAGGTCCCAAAGGTCCTTAAAGGGGCCATACCTGCTGCTGAGGAGCAGACCCCTGCAGTGCTCCCTGTGGTTCCCATGCTGGTGGTATCTGCAGTGCCCCCTGTGGTTCCTGTATGGGCGGTTCCTGCAGTGATGCCTGGTGAGGTCCCTGCGCAGCCCATTCCGGCTGCACCCCTGAAAGGTCCTGCACCGGCAGACGGTGCTCTGCCCCCCGCGGTTCCTGCACCGCCGGATGATGTTCCGCCCTCCATGGTTCATGCACTGGCGGACAATGCTCCACCCCCCGCTGTTCTTGTGACTCTAGCCCCAGTTCCTATGACAGCGAACCCCGACCATTACCCCAGCATGGTCGATCCTGACCAGGTTCCCGCCTCTCGGTCTCCTGGAGCAGATGGGGACACCTGCACCGGGGTCATGTCCCGCCCGCCCTGCCCCCTGTTTCGCCCTCGGTCCTTGTGGCTGTGGTTCGGCGGTCGTCTGTGGTTCCCTGGGATTCTGCTCGGCGGTTGCCTATGGGTCCCCCTCCAGCACCTTGTCGACTGTCTTTGGCCCTGCCTCCGGCACGTCATTGGTCACCTGAAGGTCCCCCAGCCTCGACTCGGCTGTGGGTCCCCTAACTCCAGATCGTTGGTCAACTGCACCTTCGCCAGCTGTGGCTGTGCTGTCACTTGCCGTGGCTTCCCCTCCCTCCTCACTTTCGCCGAGGTCCCCTCCGACTTCCTCCTCGCCTCCCCTGGTGCCCCCTCCGACTTCCTCCTCACCTCTTCTGCCTGTACCTCCGCCTACCTCCTCGTCCCCTACGTGATCCCGTCCTGCTCCGGCCTCGCGGTTGCCGAGGGTCCCTCCTGCTCCGGCCTTCCAGTTGCCTGTGGCCCCTACGGCTGCCCCCTTTCGCCCGCTGAAGTTCCCTCAGTCTCCTCGTTGTTCTCTGTCCTTTCCCTTCCGGCCTCCTGTGTCTGTTCCTCGTCCCTCTGTGTCTCCTTCGTTTACTCCTGGCCTCTTTGTTCCGCCCACTGGTGTTTCCCCTGTGTCTCTGATTTTGATGCCCTTGTGCCTGCTTGCGTTCCCGGTCGTTTGTCAGTTCTTGTCTTGGTTACTGCCCTTGTGTCTGTTCTGCATGTCTGTCCTGTTCCCAGTACCCCGTTAATGTTTTGCTTTCGTTTTCCAGGTCCCGTGTCACCGGTCCCATCACATTGCTCTCCTTAGGCGCGCCCGGTGTACGTGCCTTTGGGGGAGGGTTCTGTCACGCCCGGCTCGTACGATCCTCCTGTGTGCCACGCCCCCCTCATTAACCTCATGTGAAACACCAATGTTATCAGCTGTTTCTTGTTGTGTCATTAACTCCTGTGTATTTAAGTCCACGTCAGAGTATGTATGCCTGCTCCATCATTAACGTCATGTAACTGGTTATGCCCTATCTGCTCATATCTGCAAATAAACCTCGTGTTCCTGAAGCTCCGTGTCGTGGATCCTGATTGTCCGTTCCCTGCTCTGCCTGCCGGCGTGACAAAATAACTCTTCCTAGCTATCTTCGATAACGTTCACCCATCGGCCTCATTCAGTGAGTTAAGAAATTCTACTGATGATCTTCTCTGCCTGTGGCAATCAAGCCTAGTTCATACTTCATTTTGCCTCATGCTGTTATGGTAAACACATGGTCTGCATACAAACTGTATTTGTCAGTCAACACAGACACTTGTGGTTGATGCATGGGTACAGCAATGACATTCCACCAGAACAGGAGAAAATTGTTTTGCGCATACGCAGTCGACACGTCCGTCTCATCAAATGTCCAACAGACCCAAAATCTGGGCTACATACTCCATGTGGGCATGACAAAATTACCATCGCTCGTACTGTGCCTTAGTCTGAGCGTGACCTAATGAGTCCATGAGAATGCACTTATTTTTTATTGAAACAACAATATCTATCCTAGAAGACAATTCATTGTTATTGTTACTACAGTTGTTCTTAATGGATGTGTAGTGTACAGGTCAGCCTGCTCTTTCCCACTATATGCTGTGAATTGTAATTTTAAATGCAATTTTCAATTATCTACATTCCAATTCCAGTTCACAGGAAGTCACTCTTCATAGAAATTCTCATCATTTTACTTCAGATGGATTTTAAATCAAGTACAGAGAAAATTCCAGTTTAAACGATTTGTGAAAGTTAAAAAAGATGCATTCTCTAAAAAAAAATCATTTTCCACATAGCTTGAATGTGCCTGTATGCCTTTTGACTGAGAGTCTGGGTGTTTTAAACAGTGTTTGTTTAAATGTAGATTTACTTTTGATCTGCAGGAAAAGGTCCATCACTGAATCTTGGTGGATGCCCCATGGACCAGTCACTCCTCATGGAGACACAGCTGGGTGCAGGTGAGCCTGCTCTCTCCATCGGGACACTGTGGACAGCGAGAAGGAACAAACCCTCATTATGTACTGTAAATATAATTCATATAATGTGGGCAGCCTCACATTAAACCTTCAGTTGTTTAGTCTTCTGCTTAACCGGCCGTGAAGCTCTTCACGCAGACAGGCTTGTTTACAGTTAGCTTTCAAGTGAAATAAACTGTCTGACCTAAAATTAAGATTCCCATATGAATGGTTTAGTTATCACTGTTACAGCCTCTGCCACTAGACTTGTCTGTTGTTGTTTTTTTCCCCAGTTTTATTATTAAACTACAAATATTATTGTGTATCCATGCCTAGTTAGGAACCCAACACTTTTACACTGAACTAGAAGCTGTTGGAATGACAACAATGTATTCCCCGCCTTATTTCTGCCATAGAGTTCTTTGAAACTTCGTGTGTACTTGTGGCAGGTCTAGCGGAACAAGACCAAACTGGAACGGGAGACATATTATGTATTATTATAAACATATTGGCTCAGTGGCATGTACAAGTATTTTAATTAAAATGCACATTATATAGGTTTGAATGACCGTAACCCCTAATTACCATCACGGGATGCAACTTTGTCTGGCTACTTTTCAGATATGGAAAAGCATTCTTAAGTTTCAATATCAGACTTATGCCTTATTACAATGATTTGAGCGAATATATTATTACCGCAAAACCGTCATTTTGCGGCGCCCTGGAAGTGACACGGTCAGGGTTTTTTTTTTCCTGCACACAATGTACTGAATAATACACACAGATTAGTTTAACGTGCCCACGAAACACTAACTGAAGCTGACGAAATCCCTAAAATGTGAACACGGTTTACTTTTCCCGCACTGTGCGTGCCCCCTACAGGTTCCGAAACGTATCTGTACTGCTGTTAAGTAAAGGACTGATTAAATACAGGGGATTTAAAACGGCGACCGGCTACAGACTAGTTACCATTAACAAGGCATCAAAAACTATCCAGTTTATTCCCGTAGTGTCCCACGCTCCATGTTTAGGCAAAACTGTATTTATGCTTACGTTATCAAATTTAATTCTATATAAACGTGTTAATTCACTTAATATTCGACAAAACATTCTATAACATTTATTCCATGTAATCAGTTACAGTGTATCGAACGTCTACTTATGCTGAGAAGTATTAAATCCCAGTATGTGTTTTAAATTGGGCGGAATTAACAGTAAGGGGCGGACAGAGGTGGCTACAGCAACCATAATAAATACGTGGCCACCCCTGTTGCCACCCCACATCAAAATAATAAAAAAGCCAAGTATGGATATTTTATTTTCTCAGAGGATGTACAGGGTGCGCCCACCCAAATAAATATACCTGCCCCCTGATGGCCACCCCAATCAACATTTGCCGACGCCACTGGTGTTAAACATACTTATTTTATCAGGTGCCTCTGTTGCATATAAGTATACCTTACGATACAAAATACCTTTATATTATTCCAGAATCTTATTCGTGTTTCTTGCTGAAATGGCGACTCTGGCTGTAAATCACTTCCTCTTTCTCTTACAGACAGGGGCGGAGGAATGTCTTTTGTAGGATACTGAGACGGACAGATTCGGGAGGGGGGAGAGCACGGAATAGGAAGCGCGGGTGTTTAACACAGCGACCCTTCTTCACTGGCTACCGATTCGAAGCCGATACTAGGGCGGCCGCCGGTGAAGGATGGGTGAGGCAGGAGCGGGGGGTAAACGTGTAGGGAAGAGGGGGCTCCGTGTTGGCGGTAGGACCGGCGGCGGGACGGGTCGGGCTGTGACGCCGGCGCTTGTGGAAGGTGCGGCACAGCGGGGCGGATCCTCTCCCTTCGCTGGAGGAGGACGGGGAGGTTGGTGCTGCCTCCTTCCGGGGAAGTAAGCGTCCTTTATAAAGTCGGACTTAGTGTGAAGGTGCATGTGGCTGGGCGTTGTTGAGGTTTTTAACTGAGAGTTGCGACAACGTGTGTTGAGGGCAGGGAAGGAGAGTCACGGGGGTAACTTTTAACAGTCTGTAGTACTTAATTTCTTGACTAGAGTTCGTAGTGTTAATTGTGCACTTTTCTGGTGTGATGCATAATGTTGTGATTTGAACATGCGTTTGTGGTGTTATCTATTATATGTTTGCTACTGCACTTTAGCAAAGGCTGTAACCCCCCAGCTGCATTTATTAATAAAGAATACTTCATATTTGTGTGGACTTTGTTTACGAAATGCCTGCCTTCCATGTACTTGTCTGTCCAACTCAGAAACCCTCTTTGTTCTCCTATTTATAGTAAACTGTCTCACGTATCTGATTCTGCTCAAAATCGTCTTGTACAACTCATTGAAAAATATATGTTACTTTTATCTGATACTTCCTCCAGGGCAACAGTCCTTAAGCATGATATAGATGTTGATAATCTCCCTGTGAAGCAGAATGGCTATTGAGTTAATCTGACCAGATGTGCCATCATACAGAAGGAAATACAATGTTCTACATGGTCTTCCTGCCCCTAGTTCCAGTCCTTGGATCTCCCTATGTTTACTGCTACCGAAGCCGATGATTCGTTTAGCTTCTGTACTGACAACAGAAAAGTTTATGCTTTGATCAGGGCTGACTCCTTTCTCTTAACTTGGACAGAAGATTGTGTGGATCAGATAGGACAGTCCGAATTCGTTACTAAGTTAGACTTGCTGAAAGGCTACTGGCAAGTCCCACTCACTGAATATGCATCACAAATTTCAGCTTTTGTGTACTCAGATTTCTTCCTACAGTACAGTAATGGCCTTTGGCTTAAGCAAAACGCACCTGCTACATTCTAGCATTTAATGAGTTGAGCTTTAGCCAGTGTTGATAATCGTGAAGCTGACCTGGATGATGTTATCGTTTATTCAGATAATTGGGAAAGTCACCTCAGATACAGTTTTTTTCCACATTTCAAAGAAGCCTCTCTTACCCTTAACATTGCTAAATGTGGGTTTGGTCAACCTACTTCGATGTACGGGTTGGTCAGGACATTATTCGCCCTCTGGAAGCCAAAGTTTCCAGTACCAAAGACAGAAAACAGAGCTGCACCACTTCCTTCGGATAACTGGATATTACAGAAGCATCATCTCCATAACTCCGCCTTTTGTGTGGACTTCTGATTTTCAAACTGCTTTTGATGTAATGAAGATTTTGTTGTATATATAGTTTTCCAGTTCAGTCTGCACCTGACTTCACTAAGTCATTCAAGCTCGAGGAGGATGCTAGGAATGGGTGCAGGTGCTGTATTAATACAAGGTGATGCTTGGGAAAGACACTTTCTGTTCTGGCATGGCTGTGCCCCATTGAACAAAGCAAGGTCCAAAAAAACATGGTTGGGTGAGTTTGGTGTGGAAGATCTTTACTGTCCCTCACAGAGCCTTGACCTCAACTCTATCTAACACCTTTGCGATGAACCAGACCAGAGATTGTGACTTCATATCCATCCATTCATTTTCCAAACCGCTTATCCTAATGGGTTGTGGGGGGTCCGGAGCCTATCCCGGAAGCAATGAGCACGAGGCAGGGAACAACCCAGGATGGGGGGCCAGCCCATCGCAGGGCACACTCACACACCATTCACTCTCACATGCACAGCTACGGGCAATTTAGTAACTCCAATTAGCCTCAGCATGTTTTTGGACTGTGGGGGGAAACCAGAGTACCTGGAGGAAACCCCACGACGACATGGGGAGAACATGCAAACTCCACACACATGTGACCCAGGCGGAGACTCGATCCCGGGTCCCAGAGGTGTGAGGCAACAGTGCTAACCACTGCACCACCATGCCACCCCCGAAAAAAAAAAAAAAGATTCAGAACTAAATACTGTCCTAAAATATTTTATGTCAACCATGTACAGTGAACAGCAGTCAGCAGCAGCATTAAGAACCATCTTCACCATCATTAATTAATAAAGGGAGTAAAAAGTATAATCATTTTAGTATGGATTTTCATAAAATTGATTATTATAATTATTACTGGTATGTATTATTAATATATATTATAATAGTTCTAATATTACTGTTACTATTGTCTCCTTGTGCATTTACCGGTAAGTGGAAGATGTCTTCTACAAAGCACCACGTCCCTGTAATGAAGAAGGGCGGGATGTGGGTGGACGCGATTTCGGCATGCTGCATGCGTCCCTCCCTCCTATCTTCCTGATGGAACTGCCTCTCAGGAAGATAGGAGGGAGAGGGGGCGTGGCTATGTGATGTGAGAGGGCGCTCTGAGAATTAGCACTCCCGGACTGGGAGGAGGAAGGACCCGGAGGAGCACCAGGAGGAGGAAATGGGCTAAGAATTATGACTGAAACGGAGAATATGCATGTACATAAAAGGTGGGTTATCTCTAGCACAGGGACCAGCACTTTACTGCATATCTTCTTCTTTAACGCATGTGAGCAGAGCAATATTCAGACCATAAGACGCAATGACTTTATTTCTTCCCACTCTTGGAGGAGAAAATGTGCGTCTTATGGTCCGAAAAATACGGTGCTTTTGGAGCTTTGGAGTAGGAACCCAAGATATTTCATGTCATCGTACTGTACACATCCATTCCTGCATTTCAGGCCTGCAATAAATTCCAAAAAAATTGAGAACGTACAGAATTTACCACTGTCTTATGTCATCGTTCCATCTCACAACACTTAAAAGAGTTTTTGGCACTGAGGATACCAAGCGATGGAGCGTCTCACGTGTTATTGTGTCCCATTCTTCCTGCGAACTTGTCTTAAGGTGTGTAACAGTACGGGGTCGTCGTTATCGCATTTTCCATTTCAAAATTCTCCACACATTCTCTATAGGGGACAGGTCAGGGCTGCAAGTAGGCCAGTCCGGTTCCTGTACCCTCTTCTTCTGCATTCATGCTTTTGTAATGCATGCGGAAAGTGGTTTTGCATTGTCATGTGGAAAAATGCATGGATGTCCCTGGAAAAGATGTTGTCTTGACCTCAGCTTGCTGCAGTAAAATTTCAGTGTACTTTTCTGCATTAATGGTGCCATCATAGCACGATACATTATCTTTGGCAATTGCACTGATACGACCCCAGACCATGACAGAACCTGGTTTTTGGACTTGCAGTCTGGATGGTCCTTTTTGACTTTGAGCCAGAGCACACAACGTCCATTTCTTCCGAAGTAGATCTTGAATATGATCTGTCTGACCACAGTTTACGTTTTTATCATGTGACGGCCCATCCCAGATGCCTCCGAGCCCGGAGATGTTGACGCCACTTCTGGGGATGATTAAAATAAGGTTTATTGTTTGCACAGTAAAGTTTTACGTGGCATTTGTGAATGTAACACTGTATTGTAGTGCTTGACATAGGTTTGCCAAAGTAACCCCTTGCCCATGTGGTTATACCAGCTATTGATGAATGATGGTTCTTGACTCAGTGCCCTGTGAGGGATCAGAGACCATGAGTGTTCAGCGTAGGTTGCCTCTTAACCCGTTCCGCAATGGAATTCCTGCAGATTCCTTGAATTGTTTAATGATATTATGGGAGCCATTCATTATTTTGTTGTGGTGGTGGTGGTTGACACTAGGGGGCAGTGTGGGCTGAGTAAATTACAAGTTACAGTGGCAAGAGGGCTATGAAAAACCCTTAATATGATGGGGTCAGGGGCATAGGGGTGAAGTGGCAAGGAGATCATTTTTACCGCTAATATGCCATAAACTATAGTAACCCTCACATTGCGGTAATTGTGACCTTCATAATATCGTTATTAAATGGGAACTTGACCCAAAGATTAAATGGATGTGGATCTAAAGTTACTTTGTATAGTATATTGGCATTGCGAATCATCAACAAGATCTAGCCGCCTTCGCGATGGAGTGAACGATGTTGGATAGTCACTACAGATATTATGCACAGAACTGGGAAAAATATCCAAATCCCTTCCGATCTGGCTCTGAGGAACATTGTCGTTAAGCATTTCAATAATTTTCTCGCATATTTGTTGACAAACTGGAGATCCTCTGCCCATCTTTGCTCCTCAAAGCCTCAGCCTTTTGTAGATACTGCTTTTGTACCAAATCATGATTACATGATTTCACATGATTACATGATTACATGAGTTCGAAATCACATCAATACAAATAAATTGCACACACAGACATGCAAGCAGTAAACAAAACATACACACATGTATAGCTGTATGATTTTATTTATGATAAATTTCCCAAATGATTTCTCTGGAATAACCCTGAACACACTTTCTCTTTATGGTAATACACCCCCTTCAGTTAATCAGCAAGCTTCGGGATTATAACATCTGATGAATTTACTCCAAACTTAACTCTGTAACAATATTTATAACTGCATGAATACAATTATTTCTACTTAAGCGTAATTAATATATTCCACTTGGCATTCTGAAAATTAAGTGATCATTGAAAAGCAACTTAATGTAAAATATAAAATCAGCGTACAGTGAGTCACTAGTGTGAACTAGGTTAGATTTGGTCAGTCATAAGGGCATTTGTAAAATCATAGTTACATTAAAAATGCTCCCTGGTACTTGGGTAACAATGCCAGCGATCAGATTCAAAAAAGAAAAGGGTGACAGAAAATGCTTTTGGGGGATATAAGGCTGCACCTACTGCTGCTGGTTCATTAATTAAAAAACAAAGCAAATTCTTAACTATGTGATTGAGCATAATTCAGGCTACTTAAGGCGGTAAGATTGGCGAAAAGGTCAGCAGACGTAATAATAGTAGGAACGCAGTGACGATGCTCAGCTGCATCTCAGAGATGAATGAGTCACCTGCATTACTGCTGTAAACACTGAGGCGCTGTGGCCTTCATTTTTTCTCGCATTTTATCTAAGACCTCATCTAAATCGGATGAATGTCTGGCTATGTTTGCGACATCCACTCCACCTTGTAGTGCCCCAGAAATTACTTTCCAGACGGCCTCCTCGACATTAGCTTTCATCAAGCCTTCTTTGAAGCCCAGCAGTGCTAAAAGCATCACGTAGCCTGGTATGGCTGTTAGGACTAGGACCCACTTTCCAATCAGCTCCTTTCTGGCTTTTTCTTCCAGGTCCGTCTCCCCTGGATCCATCCCCTTTATGATATTCTTTACTTTTTCTTCGATTCCTGTCAGGGTTGGAGTTGTGTAGTAACCCCCGTCGTTACTCTTTACGATTTCTCCGATGCTGTGTAGCAGATTTTTCACGTTTATGCTGTTTTTCCCATCTTCATTCCAGCACTGGCTGTCAATGACATGGACTCCGCCTCCACATTTATCAACGCATTCCTTCAGGTCATCGTTGTCCGCTGCAAATCTTTCAATGGGTACTTTAAGTTGTCGGCCGTGGGTGTACAGGAGAGCTGTGTACTTCAGGGTTTCCTCACCAAAGCACATATTTATCATACTCACAAGCTCTTTCGCCTCTTCAGTATACTTGCCTACTTTCATCACTAAGATGAAGGCATGCACACCAGGAGCACAATCAAGAATACAGGACATTAAGGCTTTCTTCAGATCTTCAGCGTTATTGTCAGGATCAAAGATGCCCGGTGCCTCAATCATTTTCACTTTTCTCCCATTAATCTTTCCTTCGTCAAGATTTTCTTCGAGAAGCTCTTTCACAGATCTGTTGTTAGATTTCGCTTTCCCGAAAATGACAATCTTCAGATTGCTGGAATCTTCAGAAGGACAACGCATGATTAGTGTGGCGAATGTACAAACTTACCGGAATTATTCCAGAAAAAGCATCTCAATGAATGTCAGATGCTCAGAGTGAGTGACCTACCTGCCATGCTTCCACTCTTGGATGTATGAGGTCACAGAAAGAGCTTTCTTGCCGGATGTATTTTTATGTGAAGTGTCTGTATCTGCATGTGAAAACCATGGATTAATGTGTTTTTGCACACCAAGTGAATTTTGTATTGAAAACAGGCAAGTATATGATAGACCGGGTTTAAATATCTTATCAGTTAACTTGATCAATTATAAAAGATCTTAGAGGTTCAGGACGTGTCCAGGTTTACAGGTCCAGTAACTCAAAAGTCATGTGGGCTGTCAGTTAAATTTGATAATACAGGAATAAAGGATCGACCAAACTATTCCTCTAATAACTCAATAAGTCTGCTTCCCTGGACAGTATCAAAGGGCATTTCACTCATTAGGGAAAAGACTGGAACATAACTATGCATCTGCAGTGGATGCCCAAATGCCATGTTTCATAGCAGTTACTATATGCTCTTCAAAGAAGCTTTAAAAGAGTAAAAAAAATCCAGAAATATACAACTCACCAAGACAGCTGAAGGTTTTCTTGATAATAGTGAAGGATTGTAATTCTTTAGAAAAATAACTTGGATATTATGTTTATAGTAGTAGAATGATCCTGAGTATGATGTGCTGTATAATGTCCCCTAGTCACACTTCGTTGTACCTTATATACTCTTCCAGCTCATCCAATAAGGCCAAGAGGAAGACACCTTCCCGGCCCCCAGAAATTAATTCATCATGCAGAAGGTCCATGTGATATTCTGATTTCCGGAAAAACACACCCATTAGGAAAGTTTCTGCCCATGTCTCCATATCATGACCTCAGTGATGTTTGAATATTTCTGCCATTTTTACATCAACAGAAATAGTTCTGTTTTTAAATGAATACTAATGAGTACCTTCAAATGGAAAAAAAGGTAAATATTCAGAGACAGGACTATAAACCAAGGTGCCGTAAAATGATACATCAGTATAAAGACCATCACAGCTTTAAATGTGATAATCCTTTAGTACTAGTTAATCTGATAATGTGAAATTAATACAGTACACGTTGAAATGGGGAAATAGAAAAGTTGAATTCAAGTGTTTTATTTAGAAATTAGGGTTGATTTAATTTCACCATGTTAAAGTCAGACAAAATGTTCCCTTATGCAAAGCCTTGCTTACACATTTGCATTAAGTTAATTTCTATTAAATTGACAGCTTTTGCATAAAGTCAGCTTAGCGTATCAGAACAATATGAGTGAGCAAAGTAGCCTGCAGTTATTTCTGGAGCTAAATGTTCTTTAAAGCTCATCCAAAGGGGGCAGCATGTGGCTCAGTGGGCTAAACCCATATGCCCATAATCAGAAGGTATGATATGCCCATAATCAGTTTAAACCCAACCTCAGCACATCTGCAGGTCCTTGTGCAAGGCCCTTAACCACTGACACCCCAACAAGTGGCTGCCCTTCACAGACAACTTACTCTATAAAGAGCAAACTGAGGGAGGCATTAAAATAATTTCTCCACAGTGTCAAGCATTATTGTTATGATTAACATGTCCCCAGCTCCTTCTCTGACCCAGAGGTGCTCAAACTTGCTTTTTATGGGTCCCAACAAACTGCTGTTGCATCATTCATCTCTTCTGCGTTCAGCTCCTCATCCAAGCTGTCATTTTAGAGCTCTGGACAGATTCTTTAAGGCTCGTTCTGACAAGTCTCCCGGCTTCTTCTCTATCCCAAAGATGGTCAAACAGATTATTGCTGCATCATTCATTTCTCTATTGTGTTCAGCTTGAGGTTCCTGAATGTTATCCATTCTGATTATATCAAACATATGGCAGTAAATTTTTCTTGCTTTAGTTTAAGAGCATTGAAAGTGGTACTATTGTAAAAGTTGTCTAATAAGCATGACTGACTCAGAGCATTCAGGTCAAAAACATTAGCGCTCAGGGACAAGGTCTGTGACAGAACACCTCAACCTGGGTTGTCCATCCTGTACGGTGGGTTCTCTGCCCCCTAAGACCAACAGTCCTAAAACTGCTGTAAATAGGGAACCGGGGGGGGGGGGGGGGGGACTCGGGCCACTGACTGGATGAACAGCCTCCAGGATGAGGTGAAGCAGAAGGCAGACTTATTCACAGAGGACTGGAGAACCCAGACCAGGAATCTAACAGGGGAAAGACCACTAGACCCAAGACACATAAAAAAAAATCCCCATAGACTGGACACCAACAGCACAGCACACAAGCTGTGGAATGTTTCAGATTCCATACAGAGCAACTGGCTAATCAGAACCCAGTCAACAAGGACCACAAACCCCAAGCCACCACCAAGCCAGTATCCAATGGTTTCTGACAGGCACAAAAGAAGGCAGGACACCACCAAGCCCCATAAACCAAACCCCTGACAAAGTAACAACTGAGAACTGTGTCTCAAAAAGAGTGTTGACAACCAAGCATAAGGTTACATAAGATTAGGCTGAACCAAGCCTAGAGCAGGTTCAGCTCCCTGACTAGCAAACTGGGGACAGATGTAACATTAATTCTACCTTAAGCTCTTCCTTTAAGACCAAGAACTTCTACGCAGCTCATATTAGTATAAGGCAAATTTTATCCAGAAAGCAGAACAGTGGGTTTGGGTGAACGAGCCTGTAATCGCTCTGTGATACATTAATCTCCTGTTCCGCCCAGTGTATCAATCCTGCTTCACCTGGACCCATCCCTTCATATTTACATTTGCTCCTTGTTGGCTCCAAGCCGGTCCCTACCCTATCTAAATCTGACCAACATCTGTCTCTCTGCCAAGACCTTCAGTCATTATCACACACACCGATCAAACTCCTGTAAGTAGGAGGTTGGCCAGAATATAAAAACAAGGTCTGCCAAGCTTAATCCTGTTGCATTGCAATGAATCAAGGTTCAATCGTTATATACTGCCTTACCTACAAAAAAAAAATCAATTTACCAAATAGTAAAGTGGGTAATGATCCCTACACATAGTCCTATTCTTATTAATGATTAAAAAACACAAATTCCCCCAATTGCGCCCACTAACACCTTCATAGTCAACGCTCCCATCAGTTTACAGGACAGCTCATGCAGGAATGCTCAGAATTCTCCCTCTTCATTTCAGTGGCTTTCTTCCAAATCTGCCTTTCTTCCTCTTTTTTCGTTTTCTTTGGCAGCTCATTCCAATCGGCCTCACTTTGCCTCGTTTTCAGTAACTGCAGGGCCTCTTTCTTAATCTCCCAAGAAACGTCTTGAAGGTTTTTATTTTTAAAGGGACGCCCTCCATTCTTTTTCACTACCGCCTCTACACTCGCAAAGAGCTGTTCAACCTGAAAGCTGTTACTTCTTTCCTTCTCTTTTCCTTCTTCACTCCAGTCTTCGTCGATGACATGGACTCGGCCTTCACACTGATCAACAAGTTTCTTCAGAAATGCGTTACTTGTGTTTTCTATATACTCTTTAATGGTCTGGTCTTCACTAAGCAAATAGCCGCAGGTGAAGAGGACGATTGTGTACTTCAGGAAATTCTTCCCAAACAAATCCTTAATCTTATTCACAGCGTTTAGATCCTCTATCGATTCATCATCGAGTTTTAGGACAAGAACAAAGGCATGTGGACCAGGGACACACTTACTTAGGCACAACCCTAGCTCACAATCAACATATTCCTGGCATTTCTCAGTGTGATCGACACCTGGAGTGTCGACGACGACGACCCTTTTCCCATGAACGGTGCCGCTTTCTTGGGCGCACATTTCTGTAATCGAACTGGAAGACGATTTACACTCAAACGCTTCCTTTCCCAGTATTATATTTCCCGCTGTGCTGATTCCAGATCCAGTTTTTCCCACCAGGACAATCCTCCATTCACTAGATGCTCCTGGAAAGAAACAGGATTAATGTACAAAAAAACTTCAAGGTCTTCAGAGATTTGGACTGATAGTTAAAAATGCCATAAACAGAAGCATAACAAATATAAAAGTTCAGTATTTGCTTTAAAAGGACACTTCCATACATTTCCACTGGAAATCTCAGCCAGTGCTTCTCCTCTTCAGGATAACATACAAGCAAATACATGCTGCATATAGCACAGTAACACGCACATATTCAAAAAAAACAGAACAGCTAATTTCAGGCAGCCCATAGACACCATACCTCAATGAAAGTCAATGAGACCAACTCAATAATACCAGAGAAAAGAATGCAGTAGAACTTGTGTCCCAGGAAGCAGGACAAACCAGGACAAAAGCAGGACAAAGGTACTGAATGGTACTTTTAATGCTTACCATCCATTCTCCAGTTACGATCCATTGTATACTGGGTTTGCTGGTTTACACCAGGAACATGCACCTGAAAGTGTAAGAAGGAGGTGTATTTTAAGGATAAATGTGGGGATGTAGGTCCCAAGGTCGCTGTCAGATACATGTGACCAACAGCAAGCTATATGTGAACTAATCCATACACACACACACACACACACACACACACACAGGTTTGTAATTATGTTACCATAGGGCACCAGGACCCTCCAATTTGGTTCCAACTGGTTGTGCTGGTATGAGTGGCTCCACAGACACCCAAACACCCAAGGGTTGGTATTTCACCAATTTATTTTACAACCAGAGTAAAAACACACTTTAAAACGCCAAGGCTAGCCGATGGCACACAAAAACGTCATAAAAATTTAGTCCGTTCAGGGCCCACTGTCAGATCAGCGGGGCCAGGCGATGTCCGTGCAACAGATGATCCCCACAAGCCCGGTTCCGTCCGCCCCAGCCTATAAGGGTGACAAACACAAGGCGAGCAAACAGATTCTACCACAGCACGACCCACAATCGCCGTATAGGGATACCGAGGGTATCGCGACAAAGGCACACTACCGCACACTTATCACCCCCACAGGGCACCGCAATAATCACACACACAAATCGAAACACCCGTACACACCCACTACAAACGACACCATATCACGGTATCCACTACAGGGAGGATTGATAACCTGGTTTCGAACACCCGCCACTACATCAGCCTAAACCAGACCCCAGATCCGACGCCGACCCGATATTTGGCTCTGTCTAAGCGAACAGAGTTCTCACTTAACTCGCTGCGGGGGGAATGCCCAGTTACTCTCCCCCGCTCCGGCGTCCCAGCGACTCCTTCCCCGACAGAGCGTCTCGAGACGCGATCGCCACTCGGGGTGCTCCGCTCTCCAGTATCGGCTCCCCTGTCCACTCTCCGGTGCGTCTTCTCCCGATACCTCGTCCGGTGTTTCTTCTATCCTTTCCCTGGTGCGCCTTTTTCCGGTCTCTCCTCCCGGTCTCTGCTGTCCACTTCCTGGTGCGCCTTTTTCCGGTCTCTCCTCCCGGTCTTTCGTCCTAACTTCCAGGGTGCCTTTTCTGTAATGTGATCCTCCCCCTTCACTTTCCCCAACCAATCCCAACCATTGTTCCAACGCCGCAATTGTCAAGGCAATTAATTAGTCCCGCGATCCCGGCTGACGTACCAAAGGCACAAGGATATAAACAAAACCCACATGCCCATAATACCCACGTGACACTCCTCCCTACTTTTTCATAGGCACGTCCTCGAGCCTGCTCCCAGTGGTACATTAAAACTTCCCCAAAAAAACACACCATGCATCCATCATAGCATGCCTTCAGGTATACCGCACTGGTTTCTTTCCAAAATTAGCCCGCTGTGACCTGCGTACTGTTTCCACACCCCCACCAACACTACTTCCGGGTCCTTGGGAGTACTCCCGCCTATGCCCAGGAGCTGGCCCATTGGGCAAATACGGGGCACCCCAACAGGGCCACCCCATCCACCTGGGTCCCTCCTGAGAACGTGGTGGCTCAACCTGAGGCTCCACCACTGGCTTCGGAGTAAACTTACAGGTACGTAATCGGTTCCTATGCACTGTCCTTAAAGGCCCATCTCTGCCTTCCGGCCTCACCTGGTAGACTGGAATCCCAGACGGTAACTGCCCTACCACCACACAAGGGGTTCTTTCCCACCGATTAGCAAGTTTACCCAGCCCCATCCTCCTAAAGGTACGTATCAGCACCCTTTCCCCAGGTAAGAGGGGCTCCCCCTGCACCTTCTTGGAATGAAGCTGTACCTGGTGATCACTGGCCCTGGCAGAATGCTCAATCACTTTCTGATAGGCCCTGGCCAACCGCTGGTGATGCTGCTGTACCCACCCCTCTACAGACACCTGCTCCTGCCCGGTCCACGTTCCTAACACTAAATCCAACGGGAGCCGCGCCTGGGTGCCAAACATAACATAATGAGGGGTGAAACCTGTGGATGCATGGACAGTAGTGTTATAAGCCTTCACCAACTCTGGCAAAGCTTCCACCCACCTGCTCTGTCGCTCTTCATTTAGCGTACCCAACAGGTTTAAAAGAGTCTGGTTAAAACGTTCGCAGGTCCCATTACCCTGAGGGTGATAAGGACTAGTCCTACTCTTCCTACATCCATAATACCTGCACAACTCTGCCACCAATTCAGACTCGAAATTGGCCCCCTGATCAGAATGGAAGCGCTGTGGGCAACTGAATGGCTGTATGACAGTATGCCAAAGGGCTTGTGCAACAGTGCGTGCAGTCTGGTCCTTGGTGGGAATCACCCACGCAAATCTGGAAAACAAGTCAGTCACAACCAGCAGGTTCTGGTAATCATCACAGGGTCGACCCAATGTTAAAAAATCCATACCCACCACCTCCAAGGGAGCAGAGGTCACAATGGGGACCAGGGGGGCCTTGCCTTCAGTCCGGGACTTGCGGACGACACCTCTCACACGCAGCAATCCAATCTCTATTGTCCGTTTCCATGTTCAGCCAAAAGAATCGTCTGCGGAGGACTGAAAGGGTCTTCTCTCCTCCCAAATGGCCTACCTGGACATGGACCTCTTCCCATACTGCCTTCCTCTCAGAGAGGGGAACCAGTATCTGCTCATGAACCTCCAGAGTGGCGGAGTCCTGGATTCTCCTCATCAATACCCCTTCCCTCAATGACAAGCGGGGCCAGTGTCTCAATAGCTTACGCACCACCTCACCTGCCCGCTTCCTCTCAGTCCCATCAGGAAGATGTCCTCTGGACACATACTCTGCCAACTGCCTCAGAGCCACGTCTTGACTTTGGAGCTTTTCCCATCGTGTGGGGTCCCATCCCCAGCTTGGCTCCTCCTCCACCTGTATACTTCTCTGCTGGACTTGGACTCTTAGCAATAGAGGAGTCGCTCCATCATCTTCCACTGCATCCGGCCTCCGGGACAGCACATCTGCGTTAACATTCTCCTTCCCCGGCCGATACTTGAGGTCAAAAGTGTAATTCTCCAACTGGGCCATCCAACGTTGTTCCGTCGCCCCTAATCGAGCCGTTCTCAGGTGTGCCAAAGGATTATTGTCGGTGTACACAGTAAACTGAACCCCCCATAGATAGTCCTTAAACTTCTCCGTCACAGCCCATTTCAGGGCCAGGAGCTCCAGTTTAAACGAACTATAATTTGCGTCCTTCTCGGCCGGGTGCAAGCTACGGCTAGCATACGCTATAACGTGCTCTTGTCCATCCTGGACTTGGGCCAATACCGCCCCTAGGCCTTCAAGGCTCGCATCGGTGTACAGCCGGAAAGGTAATGAAAAATCTGCGAAGGCCAGCACAGGCGCTTGGGTCAACCTCTCCTTCAAACTAACGAAGGCCTGACTGCACTCCTCAGTCCACACAACGGGTGCCTGCCCCTTTTTTGCCGTTCCAACTAACAATGCGTGCAGGGGTCGAGCAATCTTTGCAAATCCCTTGATAAACCTTCGATAGTACCCCGCAAAGCCCAGGAAAGACCTCACCTCCCGCACCGTCTTTGGGGGTTGCCACTCTGTCACGGCCCTGATCTTCTCTGGATCCGGATGGACCCCAGCCTCGTCCACCACATGGCCTAGGAACTGGACCTGGTGCTGAAACAGCTTACACTTCTGCGGCTTCAACTTTAGCCCATAGCCACCAAGCCGGCTCAACACCTTCCCTAAAAGTTCCAGGTGTTCCTTGAACGTGGCAGAAAATATTATCACATCATCAAGGTATACCAACACTTTATCAGTCCCCAGGTCCCCCAAACATCGCTGCATGAGTCGCTGAAAGGTTACCGGGGCATTACACAAGCCAAAGGCCATCTTCTCAAATTCGAACAGACCCATAGGGGTGGCAAACGCAGTCTTCTCCCGGTCCCCTTGGTCCATTGCTACTTGCCAATAGCCGCTGGCCAAATCCAAGGTTGAGAAGTACTTTGCCTGCTTAAGGTTGGTGAGGGCCTCCTCGATTCGGGGCAGGGGATAAGCATCCTTGTGAGTGATTGCATTTAGCTTCCTATAATCGACACAGAAGCGCAGTGCACCATCCTTCTTACGGACCAGGACTACGGGTGCTGCCCACGGGCTGCTGCTCTCTCGAATCACACCTGTGGATAACATGCCTTGCAACAGCTGGTTCATTTCCTGATACAGGGTAGGTGGAACTGGACGATATCTTTCCCGAACAGGGGCGGCATTACCTGTGGGAATCGTGTGCCGTACCGCATCTGTACTACCCAGGTCGTGGTCTCCTGAGGAGAACACACCTGCCCACGTAGTCACCAGCCCTTGTACGTGTTCCCGTTCTTCCTCCATCAATCCCTCACACCGATCAACCAATTCCTGCAACAAAGGCATCATCCCCGCCGGCTCCATACTCACTGCCCTTACACCTACCTCAATCACACCTCCCTCTACCTCTCGCAGGGTGACCACAGGGTCAACAATATCTGCAGGCCTCAGCTGGGTCACTCGCGCCAACTTCTGATGCCTGTGGAGCTGTACTGGAGCCGGGTGCAGGTTCCTTACCTGGAGGAGGACCCTACCACCTTCGATCTTAACTACACTCCGGGCAACATCCACTGATCCCCCTCCCTCCAATGGCTCCACCAGCCCATACACCCCAGTTTGCACCCTAGGTCCAAACACTCGGGCTGCTAGAACCATCTCGCTCTGGCCGGGCACGATCACACCCTGGCGCTGTCCTATCCGTACATGCCCTGGCTGGATGTCCTCCGCCTCCGCTACCACCCTCTTACAATGTGCCAAAGCCTTGGCCCACCCGTGGTGACTTTGGAAGTCCACTTGTCCTGAAAGGAAATCAGACTGAGAGAGGGATTTCGCCAACAGTTCCTTCCAGCATGCCCCAATGATGTTCATCCCCAAAATGGGCCGCTGGCATGATTTTAAATCCTTTACTACTACCACTCCCTTCTTGGGCAGCAATAATCCACCCACCTTCACATCTACAAGGGCATAGCCCACATAAGGGATCTCTAGCCCATTCGCGGCCCGTAAAGTCAACCATGTAGCCTCCCCCACAACCCTCTCATCTCTCCCTGGAAGTTTGTCAAAGACATTCTCAGGCAATAAACTCACCTCTGACCCTGGATCCAATAAACATTCTACCTCCATCCCATTAAAACCAACCATCACCAAAGGGCAAGTCCCAACTAAAACCTCTGAAGACTGACTGAGGCCCTGCAACTCCACTCCAGACACCTGGGCCCTGGTGTCTGGACAATCTAGTTTAAAGCTGGGGAGGTGGCACCACAATTCCGTGCAATATGCCCTGCCTGTTTACAACGGCCACAAATGGGACGTCCCTGCTCATCCCATTGAAATCGATGACGTGGTAGCTGGGTCCTGGGGTTCCGGGCTGCTGTTCGAGGGGCCAGCACCTGTGTGGGTTGAGCATGCCCAATACGATCCTGGGCACCACTTGGCCGTCCTGGTAACATCCCTTGGGGCATTGGCTCAATCCCCTGCATCCTAGAGTCCGCTCCAGCCCTTAGGTCCCGCAGCTCCGACATCACTTTGTTCTGCAGTTCTTCAAACTGCCCACGAACTTCCTGTAGCAGCTCCTCCTGCAACTTTGCCTTCCAATCATCTTCTCTCCCATCCAGAGCCCTGTTAGCTGAAACCTGTGCACAAGCCGGTGGCTGCCAAACCATGGCCTGACGATCCTCCTCTGCCCAGAGAACCTCGGTTCGCACCTGATCAAATGTCTTAAGTTCCCTCCGGCGGATCAAGCGGTTCAAATTCTGCCTTAAATCTGCATCCTGCAACCCTGTCACAAACTGGTCCCTCAGCACTTGATCTGCATTCCCCATCATAACCGGGTCCCGCTGCTGTAAGCGCTGATGTAATTCCCGCAGCCGCAAGGCAAAGGCCCTCCCCGTCTCACCAGCTTTCTGCCTACAATCAAAAAACATACCCCTCAAATGGGCCACAGGCACATGATCACCATAGAGCTCATCCAGGTAGGCAAATATCCCTTCGGGGGTATTCCTTAAAGGCTCCTCCAAAACTACTACCTCTCTCCTGGCACCACCTTCTAAAGCCCCCACTATAAAATCACTTTGCTGCTGCAGATCCCAGGACTCATTCCTCAACATTGCCTTAATTCTATTCTTCCATTCCCCATATGAGACAGCTGACTCACTACCCCCAAATCTAGGCACCCAAGGCGACCCAATAAAAAAAGGCGACATCGCTACTACATTACTCCCCGAGTAAGGGCCCTGAGCAGCTCCTGAACGCGGTTGGCCAGAGGCCTCCATCATAGGTGTGGGGTATGTGAACTCCACTCACCCAGCACGAACCAGTAATATCCTGCCGACTACGCCACCTGATGTTACCATAGGGCACCAGGACCCTCCAATTTGGTTCCAACTGGTTGTGCTGGTATGAGTGGCTCCACAGACACCCAAACACCCAAGGGTTGGTATTTTACCAATTTATTTTACAACCAGAGTAAAAACACACTTTAAAACGCCAAGGCTAGCCGATGGCACACAAAAACGTCATAAAAATTTAGTCCGTTCAGGGCCCACTGTCAGATCAGCGGGGCCAGGCGATGTCCGTGCAACAGATGATCCCCACAAGCCCGGTTCCGTACGCCCCAGCCTATAAGGGTGACAAACACAAGGCGAGCAAACAGATTCTACCACAGCACGACCCACAATCGCCGTATAGGGATACCGAGGGTATCGCGACAAAGGCACACTACCGCACACTTATCACCCCCACAGGGCACCGCAATAATCACACACACAAATCGAAACACCCGTACACACCCACTACAAACGACACCATATCACGGTATCCACTACAGGGAGGATTGATAACCTGGTTTCGAACACCCGCCACTACATCAGCCTAAACCAGACCCCAGATCCGACGCCGACCCGATATTTGGCTCTGTCTAAGCGAACAGAGTTCTCACTTAACTCGCTGCGGGGGGAATGCCCAGTTACTCTCCCCCGCTCCGGCGTCCCAGCGACTCCTTCCCCGACAGAGCGTCTCGAGACGCGATCGCCACTCGGGGTGCTCCGCTCTCCAGTATCGGCTCCCCTGTCCACTCTCCGGTGCGTCTTCTCCCGATACCTCGTCCGGTGTTTCTTCTATCCTTTCCCTGGTGCGCCTTTTTCCGGTCTCTCCTCCCGGTCTCTGCTGTCCACTTCCTGGTGCGCCTTTTTCCGGTCTCTCCTCCCGGTCTTTCGTCCTAACTTCCAGGGTGCCTTTTCTGTAATGTGATCCTCCCCCTTCACTTTCCCCAACCAATCCCAACCATTGTTCCAACGCCGCAATTGTCAAGGCAATTAATTAGTCCCGCGATCCCGGCTGACGTACCAAAGGCACAAGGATATAAACAAAACCCACATGCCCATAATACCCACGTGACAATTATATCTCTGTGGGGACTCTCCATTCATTTCTTATCACATCACGACCTTAACCCCTACCCAGCCCTATCCTTAATCATAAGTAACCAAATAAAATATGACACTTCTGGCATTTTTACTTTTTTAATTGGAGTCTTTGTGGGAACCTGAAAAAACCTGTAAAAAAATTGGTTTTTAATTCACTGTGGGGAACATTTGGTAATAAGATGTGTTAGAGGGATGAATGCTCTCTCGGACTGTACGCCTCCAGGGTGTCACCCGGCCCTGTGCTTTCTGGAAGAAGCCCAGGATGGTGGTGATCCAGTGCTGAATGAGCAGTCTTGCAGACAGACAGACAGACAGACCAGTTAAAAGTTTTTGCATACCAGAAAGTTTTACCACTTTCCCATTTAGTTCATAAACTGCAGATTTTTTATTCTTTTTAAACATTGGGAAGTTGATTGAACAACTATAAATGAAAATATCCATCCGTCCATCCATTTTCCAAACCGCTTATCCTACTGGGTTGTGGGGGGTCCGGAGCCTATCCCAGAAGCAATGGGCACGAGGCAGGGAACAACCCAGGATGGGGGGCCAGCCCATTGCAGGGCACACTCACACGCCATGCACTCTCACGCATACACCTAGGCACATTTTAGCAACACCAATTAGCCTCAGTATGTTTTTGGACTGTGGGGGGAAACCAGAGCACCCGGAGGAAACCCCACGACGACATGGGGAGAACATGCAAACTCCGCACACATGTGACCCAGGCGGAGACTCGAACCCGGGTCCCAGAGGTGTGAGGCAACAGTGCTAACCACTGCACCACCATGCCGCCCCATTAAATGAAAACATGTCAAATAAAATGTTTCTTTTATAACATGGAAAGAGTATGTAACAGTGCATGTCTGACACACAATCCACTGGTTGTGTGGTGATGGCAGAATCAGAATCACTTCATTAATCCCCATGGGGAAATTCTAGGCTGTGCTTTAACTTTAAATGCATAACACGAAACAGCAATATTTAGTGTCCCTTGTAGAAGGAATGCCTTGAATGTTCTTTACTGTTATAACTACTAGAGGAGGTTACTTTGATTAATCACAGATATGGCATTTTCTTTCTAATAAAGGTACTCAGGTGGTGATGATATTGTAAATGTATTTTTTAGCAAAGAATATTGAGTGTATCTTTAGTAAAGTGAGTAACGTGTAAAATGTAGAAAATCGTAGTGTGTGCAGATAGATAGATAGATAGATAGATAGATAGATAGATAGATAGATAGATAGATGACTGTCTCAGCCAAGCAATCACATGACCGTCATTTGTTTGCACGGACCTGTCATCCTTCCAGGAGTGCATGCAAGTACACAAACTGCAAGGGACCTTGTACATCCTCCATAGACTAGTCAAACATACCACAGTACATTTCGCTGTGGAAAATGACCTCCACCTATACAGTACATTTAGGAAACACTGCTTTAACGCCCTTTCCTTTTATCCCTGCAGGGATGAAACATCTAAGCCCCAAGTTCCCAAGACCAGCTTGATCAACAGTCAGTACCAGACTAACCATGAAGCTGCACTTTGCAGAGTACAAATTTGGAGCTGTAATATATAACCAGCATTAAAATACTTGGGTAATGCAATTCCACCTTCTTTTATGTCATGTTTATTGCTTTATTTCGATGCACATCAATAGCAACAGAGCATATTCAGACTTTTTGTGTTATTTAATCTATTTACACTGTAACCCCATGGGTCCCATTTCTGTTTCTTGAGGTCTTCTGTAGCAAAAGAAGCAACAGCATTTTGCAATTTTTATCCCAAATAAAACAAAAATAAAGAGGACTTTTCTGTCCAGTCTAGTGCCTTGCATTGTCTGCACTGCCTAATATGACAAATACTTTTTACTGTACACCTCTGCCAGCTCTCCATAAAATAAGCAGGCATAAAATATTCATCAACCACTGGCTTTAATCTGTTAACCTACTAAGGATACTTCATTCTTTAAATGAGACATTAAACAGCATCAACACTCCAGATTATGAAAGCTGTTCCTCTAATAACCCAAAAGTTGCTTCCCTGGACAGTATCAAAGGGAACCTCTTTCAACATGGAAAAGCCTGGAAAATAGTTCCCCCAATATGCGTCTGTGGTAAATGTCCAAATGCCACATGTTTAATAAGCTATTTCGCTCCTCAAAGAGCTTTTAGCACTCAACAGTAATAACTGCAGAAAAAAAAATCATACATGCAAATATATAACTCACCAAGACAGCTGAATGTTTTCTTGATAATAGTGAAGGATTGTAATTCTTTAGCAAAATAACTTGGATATTATGGCTATAGTAGTAGAATGATCCTGAGTATGATGTGCTGTATAATGTCCCCTAGTCACACTTCGTTGTACCTTATATACTCTTCCAGCTCATCCAATAAGGCCAAGAGGAAGACACCTTCCCGGCCCCCAGAAATTAATTCATCATGCAGAAGGTCCATGTGATATTCTGATTTCCAGAAAAACACACCCATTAGGAAAGTGTCTGCCCATGTCTCCATATCATGACCTCAGTGATGTTTGAATATTTCTGCCATTTTTACATCAACAGACCTAGTTCTGTTTTAAAATTAATACTAATAATTACCTTCAAATGGAAAAAAAGGGTAAATATTCAGAGACAGGACTATAAACCAAGGTGCCGTAAAATGATACATCAGTATAAAGACCATCACAGCTTTACATGTGATAATCCTTTAGTACTAGTTAATCTGATAATGTGAAATGAATCAAGTACACGTCGAAATGTAGAAATTGAAAAGTTGAATTCAAGTGTTTTATTTAGAAATTAGGGTTGATTTAATTTCACCATGTGTGAAGTTAACACTTTCACCATGTCAGACAAAATGTTTCTTTATGCAAAACCTTGTTTACACATTTGCATTAAGTTAAGTTCTATTAAATTGACAGCTTTTGCATAAAGGCACCTTAGCATATCAGAACAATATGAGTGAGCAAAGCAGCCTGCAGTTATTTCTGGAGCTAAATGTTCTTTAAACCTTGCCCGAACATGTCCCCCAGCTCCTTCTCTGACCCAGAGGTGCTCAAACTTGCTTTTGATGGGTCCCAACAAACTGCTGGTGCATCATTCATCTCTCGTCTGTGTTCAGCTCCTCATCCAAGCTGTTATTTTAGCTCGAACGTTTTCCAATCAGATCGTCAAGCATACACTAGCAAATATATATTCTTGCTATAGTTTAAAACAGGGGTGCCGATGCACCTTGTCGATCATGACGTGTTTCCAGATCAGTAGCGGGATGATTAATGGACGATACTTTATTTCATTGGTGGCCAAGAGGTCAATGACGATACCAAGGGGACCCCTGCTGCGATTTGGTATCTCATCATAGCATTTTAGCACTTTCTTTGTAAAAGTAGCCCTCACTGTATGAAAGGTTGGGCACCTGAGAATTGTATTTTAATAAAAAGAAAGCAACCAAATTCCACATGTCCATGATCTTAAGCTGCTAAACAAAGGCAATTTAAACCCACTTTAAACCACCTTCCATGCATGAAAGACTGTAACTCTAACCAGGAAAATACTGAGCTGGGAACCACTAGAATCTGACAGGACAAATCAATTAAGCAATCAAAGACATTAGTAATAATTGAGTAAGAAAGCAAGGTCCTACATGTATGTCCCCAAATGACCTGTGCAGGACACTGTCTGCTTGATGTGTTTTCCTGCTTCATGACTGCACCACCCCCAGGGTGCCAGGAGGATGTGCAGCTCTTGTGACAGTTCCTCAGTGTCATACTGAACTTTCCTGCTCAGATCTGGGATCCCCACCATCAGCTGTTATTAGGTTACCACCACAGCAGCTCAGTCATTGTACATTTAAAATATTTTGGAAAGGAGGCCAATGCCTGTATTCTTTAGGGTTGTGTAAATTATGAGTTCTGCCCGACCTCTACAGCCTGATCTGTGTCTTATTGTCAAATCAGCCCCAAGGCCTTCTGAAAGGAGACCACAGCTCCAGAGGTCAAAGTAGCTCTACAACATTCTGAAAATGCCAGGTTTTTAAACTTGGCCCTCTTCCATCTATACAGACCTCACTGACTAATAAACAGCCTACTAGCACGATAGCTGTATTCTTTCTGTGAGATCTGTGGAAGCGTGCTTAAGGACCAAGAACTTCTAGGGATCTCGTATTAGCATACTGCAAATTGTGTCCAGAAGGCATAGAGGTGGGTTTGGGTTGACTCACCATTATCTCTCTGTGATACATTAATCTCCTTTTCAGTCCAGTGCATCAATCCCGTTTCACCTGGTTCCATCCCTTCATATTTACCTTTGCTCCGTTGGCTCCAAGCCGGTCCCAACCCTATTTAAACCTGACCAACATCTGTCTTTCTGCCAAGACCTTTAATCACATGGTTGTTTACCATCTAACCCAGAGTCATTATCACACACAGATCAAACTCCTTCAATCAGCAGGTTGGTCAGAATTTAAAAACAAGGTCTGCCAGGTTGACTTCTGCTGCAATTGTAATATTGGCTCTAACATCCCCTGCTGTTTCTCCACCTTCTCCTTTGAGTCTATGTCCTTCAAAAAGTTCTCTGGGTGATAACTGTGAAAGGAGGCACTAACCCGGCGACTTGTTAATCACGGTCACAGAGTATTATGCTATCTGAGAATATTTTATAGTTTTTATGACTATTCCAAGTGGCTGCACCATACAGTAAATACAAGATACAGCACTAAATGCAGACATAACTAAAGTTAAACAGCAGCCCAAAAGCAAGCTTACTGAGCAAATTATACACGATATTGCCAAAAGTATTGGGACACCCCTCCAAATCACTGAATTCAGGTGTTCCAATCATTTGGAAGCAATTGGGAACAACGGCAACTCAGCCACAAAGTGGTAGGCCACGTAAAATCACAGAGCGGGGACAATGCATGCCGAGGCACACAGTGTGTAGAAGTCTCCAACAGTTTGCAGAGTCAATAGCTACACACCCCCAAACTTCATGTGGCCTTCAGATTAACTCAAAAACAGTGCACAGAAAACTTCATGGAATGGGTTTCCATGGCCGAGCAGCTGCATGCAAGCCTAACATCACCAAATGCAATGCAAAGCGTTGAATGTAGTGGTGTAAAGCACGCCGCCAGTGGACTCTAGAGCAGTGGAGACGTGTTCTCTGGAGTAACGAATCATGGTTCTCTGTCTGGCAATCCGGTGGACAAGTCTGGGTTTGGCGGTTGCCAGGAGAACGGTACTTGCCTGACTGCATTGTGCCAAGGGAAAAGTTTTGTGGAGGAGGGATTACAGTATGGTGTGGGGTTGTTTTTCAGGGGTTGGGCTCGGGCCCTTAGTTCCCGTGAAAGGAACTCTTAATACTGCACAAAACACAAAACAAGATCCATAAGAACATGGATGAGCAAGTCTGGTGTGAAAGAACTTGACTGGCCTGCACAGAGCCCTGACCTCAACACGACAGAACACCTTTGGGATGAATTAGAGCCTGCAGAGATTGCAAGCCAGGCCTTCTTGTCCAACATCAGTGCCTGACCTCACAAATACTCTCCTGGAAGAATGATCAAAAATTCCCATAAACACACTCCTAAACCGTGTGGACAACCTTCACAGAAGAGTTGAAGCTATTACAGCTGCAATGGGTGGACCAACTCCATATTTTTGAATCATCTGAGTTTCCATTATTTCTAAAGGGAAAATTTGCTTTGATATACTGTACGAGTGCTTTGGCTTACGAGCATGTTTCTGGAACGAATTATGCTTGCAATCCGTGGTTTTACTGTATTTTCTTCATTGTACTTCCCCTTTATTCCCTTGTGCTCCTTCCTACAGTACTTATCCTTGACATATGACATATGACATCAGCACAGAAATGTTGGTATCTGTAACTTCTTGGATCAGGTCTGCAACTTTATCCAGTCGTTTTGCAGATTAAGCCATCATATATTAGTTCCTCATAAAATACTTCTAATTTTGTAAGTGAAAACCCATTACTTAAGAAAGCTTACAATATTGCACTACATGTTTAGCACAATAACTATTCCAAAAGCAGCAATTAATAATTATAATCCATCCATCCATTTTCCAAACCGCTTATCCTACTGGGTCGCGGGGGCAATGGGCACGAGGCAGGGAACAACCCAGGATGGGGGGCCACTTATATACTGCATATGCATTATCACTGATTTTACTACCACAAAGTCAGACACATTCTCAGCTGGTGTTGGACTCTGCAAGGGCTGCCCTTAACCTTTGTGGACCTAGAATTTCAAGGTGTAGCCAAAGGGTGGAGGGGGTCCTGATCAGTGACCTCAGGATTGCATCTTTGATTTTTGCAGATGATGTGGTCCCATTGGCTTTGCCAGGCTGTGACCTGCAGCATGAGCTAAGATGGTTTGCAGCTGAGTGTGAAGCAGATGGGTTGAGGATCAGCACCTCCAAGTCTGAAACCATGGTTCTCAACCAGGTGGATTACCATGTCCAGGTTGGGGATGAAATGCTGCTTCAAGTAGAGGAGTTTAAGCATCTTGGGGTCTTGAGTGAGGAAAGAAGGGAGCGGGAGATTGATAAGCAGATCGGTGCCGTGTCAGCAGTTATGCTCCTCTGCATCGAAAGAAGCCAGCTGAGGTGACTTGGGTATCTAACTAGAATGCCTCCTGGACACCGCCCTGGGGAGGTGTTCCACGCATGTCCAACTGGAAGGGCAGACCCAGGACACGCTGGAGAGATTATATCTCTTGGCTGGTCTGTGAACGCCTTGGTTCCTAGGTGGAGCTGGAGGTGGCGGCAGGGGAGGAGGAGGTCTGGGCATCCCTGCTCAGACTGCGGCCCCCGTGAGCAGGACCTGGATAAATGGCAGAAAATGGATGCATGGATGGATGGATATTAGAGGGAAATATGAGAAGTTGGCTGGCTCTTCTGTAAATGGGTTTGTATGTGATTTTGATGCTAAAGCACGAAATGTGCTAGATGAATTGGCCCCCCGAACAACTTAAAACAAGTAAGCAAAGATACACTGTACCATAGAAAAATGCAGATACTTGTCAGTTAAAGAGAAGCAGCAGGAAAGCGGAACGCAGGGAGAGGGAAACTAGATTAGTAGTGCTTCAAGACATACAAAGCATCTGCGTACATCAGAGAGCCATACGTGAAGCATGACAGGCACAAATCTCCAAAATGATTGCTGATAAAAACTCTGTAGTGCCATCTCTTGATGCATGCAGCTCTGATAGCATTACCTCTGCCTTGATAGATGGGAATGGAAATGAGGGAAATTGTGGGTTTGTACGAAGCCAGGTGGTTGTATCGTGCATCCACTGGGCACATGAGGGCACCTAAAATACTTAAGAGAACAAAGAAAGCAGATCGGGGGGAGGGTAGCATCTAGTTCAGTGGGTTACGCCTCTGTGCCTGTGATCAGAAGGTTGCCGGTTGGAGCCCAGCCTCAGCACATCTGTGGGTCCTTCAGCAGGGCCCTTAACCCCCAGATCCCTGGGTGCTGCTATGGGTGTCCGTCCTTCACAGTCAGCTTGCTCTCACCTATAAAGAGCAAGTTGGGGGAGGCGTAAAAGAGGATTTCCCCAAAGGGATCAATAAAGGAATCATTTCTGTTAACAGAAAAGTGGTGTGACTGCACCAGCCATTGGAGAAACCAAAGAAACAAACGGAGACAAATGACCAAAACAAAGAAATAAAATGTGTTGTGCTGCTGGCTGCCAAATTAGAATTTCAAAAAGTAACAAGCTTCATTTTTATGACATTTGAAGTGCAAACAGATCTAGATAATATTCACAAATTCAGAGGGCACAGTGAATTAACCCCATAAATAATATTTAGCCCTATAAATATGACATTTTTACATTTTAATGTATCCTTATTACATAGCTTATTGTAATGTTTATTCTTTATTAATTATATATTCTTACTACTACTCTAAACCAACAGTATTTCTTTTGGGATCAATCTAGAAATTATAGCAACAGCAGTAGTTGTGATGAATGGAATAAGATGTATATATAAATATACACTCATGCTGCCCTGCAAGTGCAGCTTGAAGTCAGTGTATAATTGTTACGCAATTGCTGATATTGTTAATAATAGCCCACATTTTGTATAGTCGGGTTTTATGTCCTTGTTGCTGGCTAGGCAGTTCATTTGTTTGTAGTACGCACAAGTCATCAGACCAATCTCTGTATTTAAGGTTCTGGACAATAGCACAAGGCCTGCATACCTGCTGGGAATTATGTGACTTCAGTTTTCCTTTTGTGTGCATGCTTGGTTTTCGACCAGACAGACAAAAATGTAACTTGGGCCATTTAGTTACATCCTTGACCCACTGATCAGACAGTGAGTGTGGATAAGGAAACCTAACCCCATTGTTGAGTGTCAATTTATTAATGCAAGATATTTCATCTTTTGCTGGCAAAGCATTGAAATGACGGAAGAAGTCGTCCGGATTATTCATGTATGATTTTGGTGCTCCCACCTATATACCGCTACATCTGATCTCTCTTTTGGCCCCCACTTGCACTCTGCGGGCAAAACAAGTCATCTTTGTTTGCAAACATGAAAGTGGTCGTTAGATTTTTCAATTATTTTACCCACTTACAAGGCACTCAATGGAATAATGACTTGCATTACTGATCTCTTAACCTTCTACACTCCCCCCAGAACGATATGTGCCCATGATCAGCTCCTTGATCTTCCAACTCCAAGATCCCCCACCTTCCAGTCATCATACACCAGAACAATGAAATACGGTGCCAGCAGCAATTAAAGAAAATGAATCACTTCCTTGCTTTAAAAAAGCTATTAAAGACATGTTTTACACTAGTTTTTTTGTATTTTAGTTTTAATTTCTTTTAGCTATCCTGCATTTTTACTTTTTAATTTTACTTAAATGAATTCTATTGCATTCCAATCTTTCATCATTGCACCTTCATTTCACATTTTTATTGCCTCTTATCTTGTATCACTCAGTCTCACCCTTTATGTTATGATTTGACGTTCCCTTTCGGAAATATCTGATAACCACATCTGTAGTTGCTTAATCTGTATAGCTGCTCTACCTTTTATTCCACACATAAAGTTCTTTGAGCTGCCTTTCATTTATGAAAGGTGCTACATATATAGAGCTGATTAAAAGTTTATTAATAGAAAATAACGGTAAAGCTCATGTATAAACTATATATTTAACAAATGCCTGCTTACAAAGCATCATACATCTGAGGGAGCAGGGTGAGCCAGGGTGCCGGGATCAAATGGAGGCAAGGACCTTGCTGAAGGGCCCAACTGTGAAACCGCTCTGCCGACCACAGGATTTGAAATCGCTACCGGTGGGCTTGGAGTCCAAAGCCGCCGAGCCACACGCTGTTCCTGCTCAGCGATTACAGCAACACAGGAGTGAGTTTTATGATCAATGAAAACAGACAGAGGCATTCAGGAACAGGAATACTGTACTGTGAACGGAGGCACTCACCCACCCCTCCCGCAAAATGAAGGACATCGCTTCCACATACCCCCGGGGCCCCAAAAATCTGCCTGCAGTGTGACGTCACTACTGGGCCCTTAACCCCTACTGCCCCTGCTCCTCGATTATAACTCGTATGTGACTGCAGACAAAAGCATCAGCCAGAGAAGTAAATGTACAACAGAAAATCAATACTTTACTGATCTCGCCTAGCCTTTCTTGCACTCCATGAGAGAGAGGGACATGCAAGTTGGGATCAAGGTTGGGGGTCACAGTGCATTACCCCGTCATTCAAACTAGTACCCATACAATCATGAGCAGGGATTCCAAACCCACCAAGCCACTCAACGATCCCTGACATGAAACACACTTTTATTTATTTTGATATTGCAAACTATTACTCAGAAATCCACCTTAGATTCTTAGGTTATACACACTGGGTGGTTTATTTACATAGGCACACCAGAATCACTTTAGTGGGCATTCAGAGGAGGATTTTTAAACACTGCTGTTGCACTGAGCTGATACTTGTGCCCAGGAGCTGGGTCAGGCCCCATAGTGCAAACATATCAATACCGACAGCATGTGCAGGAACAGAGGACCTTTGCCACCAGGAGCATAAATCATGCACCTCATCGAGATGCAAATAAAGTCACAGATAAGATTCATGACTTCCAGAGAACTCCAGCTGGTAATAGCTTCGGTGGAATATGACATTCAGGGGTGGTTCTCTCTCACAAACAGATCATATGGGGGCAGCGTGTGGCTCAGTGGGCTAAGCCTGTGTCCTTGGAATCAGAAGGTTGCAAGTTCGAATCCAGCAAGCAGGTTCGAATCCTTGAGCAAAACCCTTAACCCCCAGCTCCCTTGGCAGCAGCCCTTCACAGTCAACTTACTCCACAAAGAGCAAGTTGAGGGAGGCATAAAGATTATTGATCCCCTATAGGGAAATTAAGCATCAATTATTATATATGTTCTTCCACCTGGAAGCATCAGTCACCTAGAGACAAACTGAAATCCACATGATCTGACAAGTTCATGAAGACCTCCCTACCTGACAGAACCTTCTATTGTGGACTGAGCTCACTCTACAGTTACATTCATTGGTGTCCAGCCCCAGTTTCACACTGTCCTGTGTTTTGCTCTACAAGTACTGTGAAGCCCCTCCCCCAATTGTCTTAAAAGTGTCTGCCAGAGCAATAAAGGTAAAACAGAATAACTTTACTGATCCCACTATTGGAACTATCCTTCCCCTACCCCTTCTTGCTCTCCTTGACAAGCACAGGTTCCTAACCCGCCACGCCTCTCAACGATCCCCGACATGAAACAATCAAATATTGGACTTAACTGTGATAGTATTCCTCAGAAACCCTTCTCAGATTATACACTCAGTGGTCACTTTACGTAGGACCAGCATAAACCATGCACTTCCTGGAAATGCAAACAACATATCATAGATAACATTTGTGATTTCGAGAGAGCTCGAGGTTGTCATGTCATCTGTGGAAAATGACCCTGTTATTTAACACGCGGTTCTCTCCCACCAACATAGAGCAGGCCTGTGGGAGCATCAGGGACACACATGCAAGGCAGAAGCTACATGAACTCAATATGTTCATGTAGACCTCCCTACCCAACAGAACCTTCTATGGTGCCTGCCCACCTCACAGTAACAAACACCAGTGCCCAGCTCCCCTGCTTCACACTGTCCCGCTTGTTGATCTTTTAGTACTGTGAACCCCACCCTTTGTCATTTCCATTTGCCGCACTGCGGTCCTGCAGAACACCACTCTCTGCTGCTGCATAACTGGGTGGTGTGTGGCTCAGCCTATTAGGCTTGTGATCAGAAGGCTGCTGTTTCAGATTCCATGCTCGGCGGAATAGCCAAGAGTAAGGCCCTTATCTCCCTGAAATGATCCACAGGCTTTGTTAGCTTCACAATCTGAAAATAACCAAAAGGAGCACCACATTCTGACCCGTATGGTGGGCTGAGAGGTCAAGGTCAGGTGCGTTAACAATGAGGCTCAGTGAGAGGGACCAGCAGGCTGGGGGGGGCCGTCCACCTTCTTCTGGAAATCCTCCCAGTACTGTGCGTCCTCATCCGCCAGTGGCACGGCTCCGGAGATGAGGTCATCAAAGGTCAGCAGGGTGAACCGCTGGGGCGGGGAGATCTTGGAGCTCCAGTCATCCCCCTGTAAAGGTCATCACACTCATATCTCACTGTCATGTCCGGGTTGCATTAACACCCAGCAGAAGCAGGCCCCCAGGGATCAGAACCACACCAGGTTCTGCTCAGCAGCGCCATGAGCACATGGCCGAGGGCTACGTCAGTGTTAGGATGCTGGCGGCCCCACCCCCGACCTGAGCTCACATGAGCTACAACTCCGGCAGGGTGCTCCATCTTCCCCAGTGCGACAGCCACGTGGTGGTCCTGGTCCAGCAGACTCTCCTGTGGGGGACACCAGGGAAGCCCTGACCGTCGTTATGGGCTAGAGCTGGAACACAGCCATTTACCTCCGTTCGAAAAAACATACTACTACTTACTACTATGTACTGTACTATGCTGTCCTCTCCATCAAGGATCACCCCTCAGCTCCCCCTCACCTCAAACACCCAATCAGGATCTTCCTCCTCGGAATCCAGGCACATCCTTGTATCCCGATACACCTGGCCCTCCTGCATGCGCACAGGCGAGATGTGGAACTCCACCCTCTGCAGGTTGAACCCCACACCAACTCCAACAGCCTTAATAAAGCTCTCTTTCAGGGCCTAGACACAAGGCGTGAGCAGAGACCAGCTCATGTTACTGGTTAATCATCTCCCTGTTTCCAGCCAGTGTGTACAGGTAGGGTTGTACTGCATATGTAATTAGTAAGCAGAGTAAGGGAACACAGGCTGTGTTCCTCCCCTTGTGCTGCTCTACAGAGTGGGTCCGTAGATCTTTTGTCCCTGCAGTGGTCAGATTCCACAAAAGTAACCAGCACTGCACTGTGGACACTCACACATACACCTGGAAGGTAGAGGCACCTCCAGCCTTCCACATCATTGCACTATTAATATTACTATTATTTTTATTATAGATCATTATCGTAACTGATATGTCCCATGTCTCCTCACACTGAACCACCTAACCTCATGGCCTATGTTTACATATTCCAGCATTCAGCACATATACAGTACAATCCCAGGTTGTAGACTCTGGCTGCTATTTGGTTATTTGTATACAGTACATTGTTTACATATTTAGGTCCCTTCAAACTGTGCTCTTATGTTGTGTATGGTGTCATGATATTAATAAAGATTTCTCTCATCTTTCGAATGTATATCATAAGACTTGCACGATTATCAATTATTCTGTGGTCCTTCATTCCATCGGTCATCAGATTTCATAACCAGTCAAGTGAAGTGCACCAATTTCTACTACTGTCTGTCCACTACATACAATTGTACACTGTATATATTCACTGCATTTGTGTGACGTTTATATTGTGTATTTACATCCTACAGGGTGCAATATCCGTATCTGTGTCGTTATACATGCAATTATTCTTTTCACTATGTACTTGCAATACCTGCAATTTGCGTGCACTGATTTTTCACACTTATTACCTATTGAAAAGCATTTTCTGATTTGCCTTCTATTGGCATTCATCTATAATTTTAAGCTGTAGTAACAAGTAAATTTCCCCCTGGTGTGGTATCAATAAAGCCTTATTTTTTTTGTTGTACATTTCCGGAGCAATCAATGATATCCATCATCCATATAAATTTGTTAATACTTGTAAGCGATCCATTTACAGCTTCAGCACCTCTACCTCTCTGTGATTCATACCCAGTACACCATAAGCCCCAACAGTGAGCCTTTCTTTAAGCTTAGGAATCACTCCTCTTGCATGGCAACATCGGCAACTGGACGCCCAAAAGACTAACTCGCCTGCTTCAAAAACAGAAGGCCTACCCCTGCTTCTCTATCAGAGTGCTACAGAGTGCCTTCTGACCTGAGGGGCCATCCAGTATCATTCTTATTCCCAGTGCGAAACACCTGTAAGCTTTTCATGAGGTTTACAATTGACAATAGCATCTCTGCCGCCTCTGCTTAGACCCGTTTGCCATCAGTGACCCGGAGCAGGAGCCTTGACACCCAATTACCTATTACATCCTGTAGAATTTTGTGGCGAGTGTGCGGCAATGTGTGCTGGTCAGAGGTCACCATGGTTACCCAGTGTCTGTAGAACATATCCAGTTGTGTCCACTCTGACCCCGCCCCCTGGATGACCACCCATTCACGGTCAGTAAACTGTCTCCTCATGATTTGGAAGAAGTGTGGCAAAGAACCACTACCTGGAACACAAAAGAACAAAAATATTGCTACTACTACCAAATACTAATTCTTGACTTCCCTTCATGTATCACACACTTGATCTAATTAGCAGGTTACTCCAGTTCTAGAGTGCCAGAATAAACAGCAATCTTTGAATTTAGAGTAACACTGCCACCTAGTGGCTAAGCAGGCCAAAAAAAAGAAATTCGATCTTCCAACCACTTATCTAGCCACAGCGTTGCAGAAAGCACAAGGCAGGCAGTCACCAAGTGCAAGCTGCAAGTCAATGCCAGGGCAGACATACATGCACATACTATGGGCAATGTAGTAGCATCAATTTAAGATAAGATGAACTTCAATAATCCCACAAAGGGAAACTTCTGTATTACAGCAGCAGTTACAGACAATACACACACAACATGAGCAAAGCGCATAAATATATTTGTATTGTTTCTGCTTGTTTTCCACAAGCACGTGGGATTTGAATCCCAGTCCCGGGAGATGTAAGGCACCAGTATCTCTCATGCAGCCACCATCAACCCAAAAACTCATTCCTGTGAACGTTAACATTAGCATCATCAACCTGCCAGAGAAACGGGAATAGTGTTGCTAATGATTAACTGACAATCGATTATTTGCCATTAAGGATTTAGTCGATCAAGAGTTCCAAATTAAATTAATAAAATTTAAAGTCTCACACATTTCCATATCAGCGATTAGACCTATACTGTAATGTCTAAGGCTGATCTAAAGCTGTCCGTAGGCTCTACATTGCCAAATGGTGCCTGTACCGGCGCAAAAGTGATTAGTGCTAATATGCTTAAAAAGGTATTTTTTCCCCCCCAATACAATCCTTGTACAGGCCTATAATTTAATAACTACGAATAATGCAATAAGCCAATAATGTCATATGCCAATAATAATTATCCATTGCCAACGTAATGACATTGATAATGTAATATCAATTTAAAGTAAAAACTAATGTTTTCAATGTAAAAACTGGCCAATAATGTAACAACTTATTACATTACTGGCAGCTACGACATAATTGGCTTCTACAATTCCTTTATTTAAGAATGCATTCAACGGTAATATTGTGTGTGGATGGGGGGTGCCGGGGGGTCAGTAAATAATCAAGTAACTGCTCAGTAATATTAGCGAATGTAGATTAAGAAAAAAACCTTTAAATTTGCAACCCTAAAAAGGACATTACTAAAACGCCCTCTAGGTCACCGTACAGGAGGCCGAACAAACAAACATGCCATCAGTGGCTGACACTGAACTCCATGCATGCTTTAACCGGCCACAGGAGAGACGGACACCTGAGCCATGCGCTGCAGAAGGCGGATTTCAGAGAGCGTCTACCTGGCCGGCCTGTCTTCATTACGTCCACGCCCACCTGCAGCCCACACTCTGCAGCCAGGACGGCGAAGTCCCCCTGGTGTGAGACGTTAAAGCTGTAGCTGCGGGTGGCGCTGGGAGGGGTAGGGCGGGCCAGGAAGGGCTTCCCTTTGGGCGTCCTCTCAAGGCAAATCTCATTCCAGGGCAGAGCCATCTTCTCAGAGATTAGCTTTCTCATCAGCAGCCGGCCTGCCTGTGAGGACACACACGCTATTCACTGCCCAAGAGGAATTTACTTATGGCAATTGTGCACTTCTGAAACTTTAGAAATAGCGAGCTAATAACAGTACACACGCGTATTCATTCTGGTAAGACACGAAGCTCAGGAACTCCCTGAAATGGAATTGGAAAAAAAACGGGTCTCTACTGGGTCTGGGAGAATTTCATTATTTTACATGACGGGATGGAGCGAGAAGTTCAAAGTGTTTCCAGAACCACAGACAAACGTGAGAGCGGCGCCATTCCGCGTATATAAAGGTGTGCGGCAGAAACCCGCTCGTACCATAGCGAACTTGGCGTCTCTGGCGAACACGAACCGCCCGATTCGCTCTTTCTCCTCGCGCTGAATGCAGCGAGCGGCGAACAGCCATTGACTCGAGCTCGGCGTCCACGAGCCGCAGCGGAAAGCCCAGCGCGCGCTCTCCATTTAGCCAACTAGCTAACAGACTCCCCGAGTGTAATAGAACATCCCAGGGCGTATTCCGGTTATTTAGCAAAATTTAAGTCCCACAATATTACATAAATGCATTTCCGTGCTTAAATTAACCAATGATCAGCTCTATACACCTAATGTACTAACGCCAGAAATATACTATATAAATTTACCAATACCCAGACTTTTTTTTAGTGACCGCATTAGGGGCGGTACTTTATAGGAGGCTGGCATTATAATCTGACCAATAGCTAAGCAAGATTTCTGAAGGCGTTGCTCCGTCGTGTACGCAATTTAAAATGCGTTACGCAATTTCCAACCCTGTTCCGGTAAACCACACCCCTTGTCACTACCAACGTGCAAGTCCGGCAGGAGCAGCTGATCGGCCGGAGGGATGAAGGGTCGCATTGTGATTTACTAGTTGAAAGTGGGACTGTGCCTGTTCAGCTAGTTGTCAAGAAACCTTGACGCTCCAGTAGCCGAAGAGCTGACACGGAATTCCACAATGAGCCGCGTTGGTTGCATCAAGCTCCGTTTTAAAACTCGTTAACCTTAGTTCCATAACCTATAAAGATGTGCACTAAAATCACTGAAAATAATTGCGTGGCTCTGTTCTAGCAGAGAAGTTCATTTGGTGAGCCAGGAGAAGGCTAGATGCGGAACCTCCTTAGTCGTACGTTGCTCAAGAACGTCGGTAATACTAAGCTAGCTACAATGTGTAATATAGGCAGTACATGCTAAGAGAAGTATATATGACATAGTACAAACAAGTAAAAGCACAGGACACTGCATCATTGGATGCTGACAGTAAAGTGCAATTCTTTGGAATTTGTGTCGGTTTGTAATATGAATTAGACTGGATGATCGCTGCGATCCAGCAAATGTTTTCATTTGCTGACTGTGACTCTTGGCTATGCTGGAAATAATTTCTCTGAGGTAGGCTAATTTATCCATTTTTGAACATCACGCTTTAATCTTTGTTTCAGGAGCAACAGTAGACTTTATAACCAAGTAGTCTTATAACTGGAACTTTAATTCGTGTTTTTTTTTATTCGCACGTATTCGGGCTAAACAAGTAGTTATGACAGTCCAGAATTACACCATAACCGCTCTGACGTAATTCTCTTTCGTAAAGTCACCGCAAAATTTACAGCGATCATCCGATACCCTGATGTATTTTCGAGTCTACCACTAGGACTTTGCTGGGCTAATACATGCACTCGTTTTAATGAATTCAAATGATTGATTGGCTGATCATATGACTAAATATCAAAATAAGTTTAAAATGAACTATACGGAACCGGGGCGGCATGGTGGTGCAGTGGTTAGCCCATGGTGGTGCAGTGGGTGCCTCTGGGACCCGGGTTCGAATCTCTGCCTGGGTCACATGTGTGTGGAGTTTGCATGTTCTCCCCATGTCGTCGTGGGGTTTCCTCCGGGTACTCCGGTTTCCCCCCACAGTCCAAAAAACATGCTGAGGCTAATTGGAGTTGCTAAATTGGCCTTAGGTGTGCATGTGCGAGTGAATGGTGTGTGAGTGTGCCCTGCGATGGGCTGGCCCCCCATCCTGGGTTGTTCCCAGCCTCGTGCCCATTAAACTCCGGACCACCCGCGACCCAGTAGGATAAGCGGTTTGGAAAATGGATGGATGGATGGATGAACTATACGGATGCCTATTGCTGCCCCCATGACAAAATAGTTTAGGTAAAAAGTTTGCGCAGTTTCTCGTTATAAAAATAATACTTATATCATGATGACGAGAAAAATGTTTCTCAGTGCTCAGTGGTATCTACATGTATTTGCTATTATAGTATATAGGTTTGAATGACCATAAGATTCAACTTTATTGTCAATGTGTTTGTCATCTTTTCATATTGTCATGTGTGTTGTTTTTTGAGTGGTAGGGACGGTGTTGCAGAGATGGTGTGTCTGTGTGTGTTTGTGTGTGTGTGTGTTGTGGGGAGAGGGTTGTAACTCTCGTAAATCAAGAACACAGACACTGGGATATACAGTTGTCACGAGCTTTTCATGCCTTTACATCCCAAATTCTGAGAAGATATAGACTACCCAGATACATAGCTTTAAACAGTTTAAACAGTACTTGAGACTTTTGCATAGTGCTGTAGGATACTATTCCTAAAGACACCCCATTTTTTGATTTCAGAGAGGTGGATCAGGGAGAACAGGGAGGGGGGGCGGTGGTGATCCGTAGCTGTGCGCCTGCGTTGGAATGCTTTTTGGGACAATTGCACGTTATTCGCTGGTGTCTGGGGGCTGCTGTCAATTTGTAGACTGCCAGTCTCAAGCACTAGACCTACCTGTAACGAAGTAGGAGTCTTTGTGGAGTGCAGGCTGGCTGTCCTATCAGTTAATCTTCTGTAGTCTTACTGCCTGTTGTTCAGATCAGGTAATCCATCTGAAGCTAAGCAGGTTTGGGCCTGGCCAGTACTTTCATGGGAGACCAAGTAGGAAAGCTGGGTTGTTGCTGGAAGAGATGTTGGTGTGGCTGACTGGTTAGCCTATCCTGCAGTCTGTGTGGATCCCAATGACGGGGACACTGTGCTGTAAAAATGGTGCCGTGAAACCGAGGTCCTGACTTTCTGAGATCATAAAAGATCCCTGGGCATCTTTTGAAAGAGTATGGTTGGTACCCTTGATGCCCTGGCTAAATTGCCCATTGTGACCCTATGAAATCTGGCTTCAGATTTAATCATCCCCAATATCTAATTGGTCAATTTTCTCTTGCCTATTCACCGCCTTAGCTACTGTGTGGTCAGTGTGCTGGTGCAGAATGGCTGCTGTCATCATTCAGTTGGGTGTTACACAGGGGTGGTGGCTGGAGTGCCTCCCCATTGGTTTTGTAAAGCGGTTTGGGTGTTGTGAAAAGCACTATATAGACGCAAGGTTCATTCGTCCACTTAATGTTATCCCAAATATTAACTATCATTGTGATTCTAGTTCATAGAATTACCGTGTGAAACAACAGTGCTGATCTTCAGTTATTTTGCTGTGTTTGCTTCTGTAGGGGTGACCAGCTCAGATCCTCCGTTGAAGGTAATGATAATACAGATCTTACCAATTACTCACACTTATCAGCTGCTGAAATGTGGTTGTATTATTTCTGTTAATTAACAATAACAGGACAGGTAGCAGTACTGGGTGAAAAACAAGCATCCAGTAGTAGGGCTCTTTCTTTAAACATCAAGTAAGTATTTATCGCCCTAGCAAATTTTTATAAAGTATATATTTGAAAGTATTATTTGTGTGCGTATAGTTATGGAAACACAAAGCGTGGAAAAAAATGCTTACAGCCTGCATCCTTATCCATGGATGGTATATTTACAAGGGTAGAGAGTAATAGTGAGTTAAGACATAAAGACCACAGGTAGTCATTTGTATTGTTTATTTTAAAAACAATCATGAACAGTTAAAGCCAAAACAGGGAGTCAATCATGTTGGATTTGCTGTAGAATGGAGAAAACCTCCCAGACCTCTTACCCAAAAATCTAATTTTTAAGCTTGTTTTTAATCTGTGAGATAAGGAGAGGTTCGCTGACAGCAGGTCAAAGGTAGAGGAAATGGGTCCCAGGAGATTCTGGTGCTGAGATATCTGTCTGACACCTTAGCCTGCAGAGACCCTGGAGAATCCTACCAAAAACTTCATTAGAATAACCCTGTTTGTGAAGGCAGTGTAACCATGGCAACAGACCAGCATTCTGACACAATGAAGAGGCAGGAATGAGGTACACAGTGTTCACAGGTTAAGAGTCAATATCAAAGCACTGTGCTAGCCCCCCCCCCCCCCCCCCAACACCAGTGACACCAACCTCTACCTTTGATTGGCATTAAGCATGTAGCTCTTAATTCTGTCCATTTGATGAAAAAATAGGCTTTTTTTGTCCCTCAGTTTATAATGTTTTAAAAAATATAACCATAGGATCAACTTAAAGGTACATGAAAAAGCAGTGGACCGTTGTTACTCTTAGATCTTGTGGGGGCAGAAGCGAGCGGCAGTGATGGCGCCGTGTAGCAGAGCCAGGGGGAACAGGAGCGTGCGCGGTTTCGGTGATTCGGGCGTGGACGTGTGGCAGGCCGGGGCCACGGCCCCAGGCGCAGCCAGCAGGGGTGCGGCTTGGCTTTGTATCTACATTTATAAAAAGAGTTCAGTCACACGGAGAGTGCGCCTGTCTCTGACCCATTATTGCAACAAATTGTTTTCCGAAGATGGTTACAAAAGAGAAATATACTCTGTTCACTACGTGGTCAGAATTATATATACATCAGTTAAAAAGCAGGCATGGTGTGCAGTCTCTATCTCTTTGCAAAGGACACAGTAAATAATTTCTTTTCCATAAACTGTACATATTTATATATGTTCACAGTATAATTTTATTCCTTATTTCTGTTACTTTTATCATTACACTTCTATTATTATTATTCTGTTATGGATTATTCTATTGACCCCATGACTTGGGGGGAGGGGGGGGGGGGCGGGGGGGGGGGGATTTCCCCTGTTAGTCATGAGCTGTCCTTCTAGCTGTAGGCTACTGTGGTGTAGCTCTCGTCTTCATGGCCAAAGGATGCTAAATAGCACAGTTTTGTGTTTCACGTTTACAGTTTTCTGGTCTTGTGTTTTATTCTGTCCTTCTTCCATCGCCAGTGGGCGGTGCTGTCCTGCTACAGGCCATCTGGCGGGCACCTGCGAGCGTCCACCAATGATGTCGCCCGCAATGTGCCACGCCTCCTGGTGGCGACGCAAAGAAAGTGGAGGTCACTTGTTGGGTTCTACCTTTGCGGTGGTACAGGTGCTCTTCCCAATGTCCAGCCTTCACTTGCCTAGGTTACCTTCATTCCCTCTTAATTGTCCGTGTAATTATTTACTTTTCAGTTGGTCGTTTTATTTGCTCAGCTTGGTCGCTCGTCGTAGCGCTACAGTAAGGCACAAGGGTGTGTTTGGTCTTCACGGCAGGTCCGGGGACACTAGGGCAAAACCGGAACTCTGACCCGAGTGCACGGCCTTGGGGCAGTCAGGGGTCAGGACACGGCCATTCTCTCCCACGCTCCCCGTGATGGACAGTCGGGCCTTGTTCCGCATGGCCTCCGTGAAAGTGAGCTGGCAAGGGGGGGAACATCAGGGTGTTAGACCATGCAGCTTGAGCCGTAAAAAGCTCGTACAGAATTCAGAGGCAGGCGATGAATAAAAGCAAACATGGAAACATGGAATTTATAAGGCAGACAAAGCGAATCTACAAACAGCAGCACTTGTAATGTAACAGATAAAGGCTCTGACCTGGTCAGCTGATTACATGAACTACCTACAGTAACCACCTAACCACGAAAGCACTAGAACCAGATCTCAATATGCTGCCTACTCTAACACAGGACAAAATGTTTTCTAAAATGTTAACTCAAAGGTTAACGTCATCTTTCCATGACTGGGATTTTTCCACGCTCCATAAACGAATGTGCAATAGAGGATGACCCAGGCCCCATTCAGATCAGAGCTGGGCTGGTCTTTCCCCAGTAAATCCTCAACATTCCCGTTGTCTTCTATCCATCCATCCGTGTTGTAAACGCTGGTCAGGGTCACGGAAGTATGTTATATTGTTTCATAAATTATTCACAACCTTCTAAGAAGTGGAATATTATTGATCAAATAAGCAGAACATAGATCCATCCATCCATTTTCCAAACCGCTTATCCTACTGGATCGTGGGGGGGTCCGGAGCCTATCCCGGAAGCAATGGGCACGAGGCAGGGAACAACCCAGGATGGGGGGCCAGCCCATCGCAGGGCACACTCACACATGCACACCTATGGGCAATTTAGTGACTCCAATTAGCCTCAGCATGTTTTTGGACTGTGGGGGGAAACCGGAGTACCCGGAGGAAACCCCACGACGACATGGGGAGAACATGCAAACTCCACACACATGAGACCCAGACAGAGACTCGAACCCGGGTCCCAGAGGTGTAAGGCAACAGTGCTAACCACTGCACCACCATGCCACCCCCAGAACATACATATTTAGAATAAATGTAACAGATAATGTAACTTTTAACCTCACTAAGGCATCAGTTCGGCACAGTGATTGGACTGTGAGGCTGAACTACCGACAGTCTACATCTCCTCTGTGAAGCTGCTGTCCTCTCCATTTCCAGAGTTTGGCTCCTCGTAGGCTGATGATACTGATTTGACAGCGAGGTCACATGATCTGTGCTTTAGTGGGCTAAGTGTGCTGTCATGGCCTGACCATCCGCATGATCTGGCTATCTCCAGGTGAGTGGCACGGACCAATACCCGTCGTGTTCTGCCTCTGCCGGCTGGAGCAGAATCGGCTCAGTTCTCCCACTGATCCCGCTCGGAACCGAAGGGCCTAGCCGATAGACTGCTGAGTGTGCACCCTGCTGGCCTTTAAGAGGCGGCGCGGCCGGCCTGGAAGCGCGTATGAACGAAGACGCAAACAGAACGCAAAGGACAGGAATAACAGGAATAACATAAGAAGCTTTTACCGGCAGTCACAAGGCCACACAAGATGCTGGAGGCACAAAAATGACAGCAGCCCGACAAGCACATGAGACCCTAAGTCCTACCCCTAGATTTTAACGCCCTCGTCAGCCTGCGGGCGGTAGCTTTCTCTATACGGGGCTAGGCCCTGGCTGCTGTGGGTGGGGCTGGGGGGGGCACTGGGAGAGGGGGTGGGTTCTGCCAGGTCCACCTTCATGCGCTTGGCCTCGTTGCGGGACTTGTAGCAGAACTCGATGAGAGCTACCAGCATGGCCAGCCCCAGGCCCCCGACCAGGATGTAGAACACCCCAGCCACGTTGCTCAGGCTCAGGGCCTGGGAGCTCTTGTCCTGGGGGTGGAGAAGGACAGCGGGGTTAGGGTTAGGGAGGCTCCGCCCAGCACACACACGGCATACAAGCAGTATTTCCGAGCAGTACTGTTACGTGCTAAAAAGCCAGCCTGTCTCCCCTAACCCTCCTGTCACTGTCACCTTTGGTGGTGTTTTGCGAAAGATGGTCGCTCTGTCTGCGATTTACAGTTAGGGATGGCGACCAGCTCATCAGCCACACTGCGATCTCTTTGTATAGTCATGACTTCCTTAACGGTAACCAGTGAGCCCTAATATCTGTGCAGAGAAACCCAGTGACCTGGACTACAGGAAGTTATGAGTGCTCAGATTTCAAGCTACAGGGTGCCAGGCGACAGAGCGCCACCATGTGGCAGTCCTGTGTGTCCTGCTCCTGCCCTGGCTGTGCTATCACACGTCACACTCGCTGTCTGTCTGCCTTCCCTGCTCTCTTTATCTCTGTCTCACGCTCTCTCACGCTGCCCTCCGGCCTCTTGTGTTCTGTGACATCAGTGGAAAGAGGTTATGCTTGTAGGGGACTGACCTTACTTCCTGAGTCCTTGGGTCCACACTCCCCCCTTATCGTACCACCATTTGTTTTTCAGCTTGCCTAAGACGCCTGATTCACTCAGTTTCAAAACGGCAAGGTTTACGGGGGTTCTTCGCCAGGTGGAAAATAACATAAATAACATCATAGGTCATGTTATTTTATGTTATTCAGTCTAAAAGCCAACACAGCATCTGTGGTTGAAAGCGATGGAGCGGAGGCTCTGGCCCCAGTCTGGCCAGAGCACCACAGACAGCTGTGTGTTGGGGGCAGGGGGGGGGGCTCCATCGCTTTCGGTGACGGGCGCATGCTGCCGTGACATATCCGGGAACTCAGATGAACGTTGAACCCAAAGTTATCCTGAACATATCCTGGAGTCTAGCTAAAGATCCCACCCCCACTATAATGAAAACACATGGTTGCAATATTCCTGCTTTGAAAGTGACTGCTGTCCCCGGGGGGAGCACGCGCCCTCTGTGCAGGGGGCACGGGCGTCTGCGAGGGCCGAGTCACGGCAGATGCCCCCGTTACCACGTTTACTGTTTACCCGCGCTCGGTGACGTGCAGGCTAACCTTCTCACCGCCTCCGCCGCTGCCACACTCGCCCTTGTCGTACCACCATTTGTTTTTCAATTTGTCCAACAGTCCTTGTTCGTTCAGTTTTAATACTGCGAGGTTAACAGCACTTCTTGAAACGATAAAACATATTTGTCAGAATGTGATCATAGGGGGATGGGGGGGGGGGGTGTGGCTTGCTCTCCCCCACTCCGAATAAACCTCTCTCGCCTGGTCACCTCATTTCAATGACATCTAGTGGTCATAATCCCCACTCTCTCATTTACTATTCACATTGACATTGTGACCATGATGCGGCGGCCTTAGGGATACAAGCCTACATGTGAGGGCAACTGTTCATTTGAAACACATTTCCGGCTCAGAGTCTTTACTTTTGCACTTCCCTTGACTAGCAACAGTGTAGGCCACATAGCAACTGTCGTTCAGAGAGAGGGTTTTTCGGAGTGAATGGCAAGCCTTCTCAAGATCATTTAGCAACAGAAAAAACAGCATTCAGGCAGAAGAAATCAAAGGGTAGAATAACAGTCACCATCTGAGCGTGACACATACTTTTGGGCTCTGGGGAAACCAGGAACAGAACAATGTTATTCCCTGTCTGGCCAGTAGTGGGAGCCATCACACTGTGAAGGATCTCCTCCTCCAGAAAAAGGGAATGAAGTTTTTGGATGAGCAAAAATCTGAGACAATCCCATAGACCGTAAACAGGTATCTTTCTTCTGTGTGCTTCTGTGTGATCATTATCAGAGAGTGTGCTTTAGGGATGGAAGGTTTCGGAAATAACATTATTACAATAGCAATGCTATTTGTGTTAAGAAAAAAAAATGTGTTGTCGCTGAGTGAAACATTAAGATGTTTTAGCAAACTGACAATAATGACATATCTGTCCTTTATCTAGTGGGCTTCTTATATCAATGCTGTGTCTTGGATTTCCTCCGTTGTTGATGCTCGTTGATGGATACTTCAGTGGGCCCTGGGCAGATGATATTAAATATCGTTCAGACCTCTACATCCAGTCCAGGAAATGTGTTTGAAGTTACAATAGTAGGCACCAGAACTTCAGTGATGCTTCGGGAGATTGGCTAACCCTGATTCGCCGATATAGAAGCATTAATACTGCTCAAGGGGATTGGATAAACCATTCGAGGGGATTGGATAAAACTGATTCGCTGACACAGAAGCGTAAATGACGCTCAGTGTGATTGGCTGAACCTGACTCACTGACATAGAAGCTTTAACTATGCTTGAGGGGGGATTGGCCAAATCTGATTTGCTGGTGGATGAAAACGAGTGATGCTACATGCAAGCAGAAAAAGATCAGTTGAGGTCCACAGGGTCAGCCAAGCTTTACCTGGCTGGTTAGAGTATAGAGTCAGACGGTGCTGTTTCTTTGTCACACGGATTGACAGTGTGAAACCATTTGTAGAAGAGAAGCCGTCCTTACAAAATCAATAACACTTTGTATATAAAAAGTAAATTCAAAGTAAATGCGTGATTAGCTTTGTAATGTTCTTTAGAGAGTGGGAATGTGAAGACAGACACCAATGTAGTCACATTCATAGACACACACATAAGCACTCAGACACATTGTGATACTCAGTCAAACAAAAGTACTTAAAGGCACCAAGACACTCACAAACACTACAACAATTACAGACACCACAACAATCACAGACACCGCAACACTCACAGACACGCACAAGCACTCGCACTCACTGAGACACTAACAGACACACGAGCACTCACACACACTGAGACACTCACAGACACACGAGCACTCACACATACTGAGACACTCACAGACACACAGAAGCACTCACACACACCACAACACTCACAGACACACAGAAGCACTCGCACACACCACAACACTCACAGACACACACAAGCACTCGCACACACCGCGACACTCACAGACACGCACAAGCACTCACACTCACTGAGACACTAACAGACACACGAGCACTCACACACACTGAGACACTCACAGACACACGAGCACTCACACACACTGAGACACTCACAGACACACAAGCACTCACACATACTGAGACACTCACAGACACACAGAAGCACTCACACACACCACAACACTCCCAGACACACAGAAGCACTCGCACACACCACAACACTCACAGACACACACAAGCACTCGCACACACCGCGATGCTCACAGGCACTTTCACTCACACTCACTCAAAGACTCGCGCGCACATAGATTTACACACTCGCTCACAGCACAATGTGACAGGAGCTTGGTGAAACACAAGGCACATCAGGGAAGGTGGAATACCATAACAACACGCTGACATATTGTTACACTATTCCACCCACCTTAACTGTGAGCCCTTGGGCGTGGCCACGCCGTAGCCCTTGGAGTCCAGGTTGCCCCCGACCTTCATGGTGTCGCACGGCTTGCGCTGTTCTGTGTACTCGTTCATGGTGGACTCCAGCAGGAAGGCGTACTTTCCTTTGGACTTGCGCACCCGTGCTACGCCCTCCGCCGTCGTCTTGGTGAACACCGTGGGCTCCGCCGACTTCATGTAGCTCCACATTTTCTCATATACAGCAATCTTTGATCTCTGTGTTGGGGGGACAAGCCTTATTTTACAGGTACATAGTATTTTTATTTTTTTTTAAATAGTCATAACTGATGATTGCAGATTGTATTTTACGATTTGATGTATCTAATATCTCCAGTGTGGATGTTTAACTTGTCTCTTAACACATGAACATCCTAGATATGACTCATGAGTAAAGTCTTGGCTAAATATGAGCTTCCCCCTCTATTCTTCCCTCTGCAGGCCCAACGGAGGCATATTTCTGTCTGACGAGGCTCCACACCTGTGGTACAGGTTGTGAAAGCTCCACCGATGAGCAGCCAGCTGTCTGTCCTGGGACCAGTAGAGCCATTATTCTTACAAGATGTCCGAAGCCCCCCTCATCCTTCTCTCTTTTTCTCTTCATCGTCCCATCACTCACTTGCATCTTTTTTTTTTTTTTTACGCATGCTGTGTCACAGAAACACATTTGCATGCTGATGCATCACTGCGGTTGCAGGATCACTGGGACAGTTCAGAGGTGACGACAGCCTCAGCACAGCAAATAGACCAAGGATGCTTGGCTTCAAAGCCAATCCCCGGCCCGTTCCTTATTGGGCCAGACATCATGCTATATTTTATGGAGATTTTCAGCCTGTGCGTGAAAGATGTGTTTCTTCTCAGACTTATCTCTCACACACAAAGGTGTGAACCTCACCCTGTGTAAAACAAGGGCAAAAGCAAGGATGTGCCAATATTTTCGACATGTTCCGCCGTTTCAGCTCACAGCTCCCATGATCTTAAATGGAGCCACTCACCCTGAAGAATTCTTTTGTGGACCCTGAGTCCAGCGTCCCGTAAGCAATGTCTGTCTGCTTGGCCAGGTCCTCCGCACTTTCAATGGGGGACACCATCCTCTCGACTGTGAGGAAGGCAGCTAGGTTTGCGGTGTAGGAAGAGATGATGATGAGGGTGAAGAACCACCAGACCCCACCCACGATGCGGCCAGAGAGGGACCTGTGAGAGTACGGGGGGGGCAGGAGGTGGTTCAGTGGAGCTGTAAACTACCAGTGGAACACAGCGTCTGGCTCAGTGTAATCCAGTCAGCCAGGTCACTGTATTAGCTGAACTGTATAACAGCCACATGGGTGAGCAGTTGTGCTACAACATGCTTCTGTGATCTCTAAAGTGCTGCAAGTTGGAGAGTTAAGCAACACCTTACATGCTCCAAGGAAATGAAAAAGAACAAGAGCTGGATATTGTGTTTCTTTGGTGCGGGCATTTGAGCTCAAGCCAGGCCAGAAGACCTTACAAGAAAGGGACAATTTCGAAACTCACACCTAGGCTGTCAAAACAGAAGTAAACTGCCGTTCAAAGAAACCGAAGGAGGAGAAAGAGGTGCAAGAGGCGGGACTGAAATCTCTGCAGCACATTACACTCCTTCTTTCGGTCAGAGAGAGAATAGCTGTGCTTTGCTTACAGAATATACACAGTAAAATGGTTGTAATTTCTGAAATTCAGAGTCGGTAAAAATCTAGTGAAAATCTACTTAACATTGTTGAGTGTCCAGACAGACCTGGGTCCCCTTTGACAGAATAAGAAGAAGAAGTACAATAAATATCTGGCCCATAATGCACAAACTTTAAAAAGGAACCAGCGGTACATCAACCAAATCAGAAGAACTGCATCAGGACTTCAAAATCCCAACCAGCAAACCGATGGATGAGACCAGAACAACTTTATCAGAAACACGAGAACCTGGACATCTGGACCAGGTCAAACAGTGAAATAATATAATCATCTGAAATATAATTTAAGAAAGCAGTGGGGTGGCAGGCTTTGGAGAAGATCTAGCTGATGTTAGCACTCAGTCGTGGACCCCCTCACTGGGACCAGCCTGCTTACCATCACTGATCCATTCTGTTCAGGTGAGAGACAGGTTGAGGAAGAGCGTAACAGTGCAAGAGGGTGGAAAGAGCCGTCGACTAACAGCCGTACGTCAAATGCTTGGAGTAAATCTGATGCATGGTCCAGGCTACTCTCGCTCTGTTCCACGGGCTGCTACCATATTCCACTGTAATAGCAGGAAATCAGCTGTGTTATGCCTCAAGCCAGACACAATCAAGGTCTGTGTCCCACTGAGGTGTTCCTACATTTTCATTCCAGGGTGATTATGGTCAACCCCTGCCCATAGGCCACGGAGTGCGGAAAAAACAGGAGTGATAAATTTGTCATTGCATGAAATCACCTGAAATGAGTTCCTTTTACTTGGAGGGTTTTTGGGGATTTACAGGCAACTGCTGACTGAATAAACCCGATCAGACTGAATTTCAGAAGCGAAGTCAGCTTCGTACACTTACATCCATATAGACAGACGAACTTAGACCATAAATACTTTGTATGCAAACAAAACTGCAATCGCACGTTGTCCTGTTCAGTTCCTGCAGGACATGAGGTCATTTCCATTGTACAGGAGTGTCCTTCTTATTGAATGTGAAGTGGTTGCCATGGAGAAGAGATTAAGACAAACAAAGGGAATTCCACCTAACTCTTCAGGAGTAGTGGTCTCTATACCTGAGTGAGAATGAGTGTACACCACAAGCATTAGTGAGCCATTCCTCAGACCATCACTGTGAAGACAGCCAGGACAGACCCTAACCCTAAACCTAACCCTAACCTTTAACCCTGCTCTTTGGCAGGTACGCACAAACATGTCCAAGGGCGATTTTCCTCCCTTTCAAGATGCAACATTACGTGTGATTCCTTATCATTCCTATAAAAGTGTGAATCCTTATGGCTCTACAAAGCAAAACGGATAAAAAATAGAGGTCTACTATGACTGCATCAAAATCTTGGGTCCGCTGCAGCATCCGCGCCAATGCCAGGGCTGAGGGGCACCATTATTTTGATAGCATTCTAAGTACCTTTGGAGTCCTGGCGCGGTGCTGAGTCCTGTCACGTGACGAGCCACTTTTCTGGGGGGCTGAAAAATACAGTCTTTCTTTGTTTAAAGGAACCGAGAGAGGCGAGGCCTCCGCTGTTACGAGCGTGACGGGTGAAGCGGGGTGTGCTACACAGAGACGACCCCCCCCCCAGGGCTACGGACCGGCGGGACACAACGATGGATCTGCTGTAGTGTCTGACTCGTGCGACAAATGTGGATGTTGACAATTATTTTGCTCACCATGAGATGGGCAAGGTACTATCCCCTCACCCCATATCTCCAGCTTTAGGTCAACACCCACCCACCCACCCCAAAGCATACTGGAAAAGCAGGACAAATGGAAAGTTGTATAGGACAAAGGGATGTAGTCATGATGTGACTTTGGACATGACTGCAGATCTTGTCACGTGGACCATCCAGCAAGAAGCATGAAGAAGCTAAGGGAAACACTGAGGTTGGCACAGATAGAGCACACTCACGTATACACACACAATCTCTCTCTCTCTCACACACACACACATAGCTAATATTTGTACATTATAACACATAATGACAGCTATACCATTAATGGTTAGCGTAAATATATTCAGCAGATTTCAGAAACACTATATATATATTAGGTGGTACCATTGGGCGGAGCTTAATTCTCCGCTTCTGACGTCATAAGAGGAAGTAGCGTATCCTTGATTCTGATTGGTCGAGAGTTTATGCCCATATATGGTATCAATACATGCTTATGCCACGTTTTGCCGATAGGGGGCGAAATGGTTTTGGGAGACTGCCGTTATGTACATATATGGTGTCAATATATGCTTATGCCACGTGCTGCCGATAGGGGGCGATATGGTTTTGGGTGATTGTCGTTATGCCCATATATGGTATCAATACATGCTTATGCCACGTGTTGCCGATAGGGGGGTTTGGGGGATTAAACTTTAATAGAATAAAAATACATTACATGTATTTTATTAATGTGCTTTTTTAATTACGTTTTTTAAGGTATAATAAAACATAGAGCAGGATGAAGGCAAGCTAGCCCATACACGTTCAGCGGGGTCGTCCGTCCGGCCGCGTGTTGTTAGTAAGCGCCGCGGCGTATTTTAAAAGAAAGCACCCAAATGTTTTAAAGAAGAAAGCACCAAAGAAGAAAACCATTAGTGTTATTTTAAAATAAAAGCAGGTGAATTTAAACAAACATGCCCGAAAGAAGCAGCAGAAGAGCAAATTTAAAACAAGCGAAACCAACAAACATACACCCCGTCGTTTTAAAAGAAGCAAGCACTCATTACATTTAACCAACACGAAAGACTTTAGTTATATTTACCAGGTTGGAGAAAGCATGCAAGCGGCAAACTTTTGAAGAAATAGGACGAAACGATCCCGGAGCTCCGACACATGCAACTACTCTGTTTGAACAACGCGGGGCGGAATGGCCGATCGCTAGTCCGGCGCTTGGCGCATGCGCACCCCACGCCGCATCCCCTTTCAAAATGGCGACGCCGGCGGAGCGCCTGTTTTAGCAAATAAAAACCCCTATAGCCGTAATGTTTTTAAGGAATGAAGCACTTTTCTGCCAATGTGAATAATAAAGTAAAGCGCTCTGTGCATTTTCGACAGCAATAATCAAAGAATAACGCTGTTAATTCTTGTTTAAGCGAGCGCATGCGCGTAGATCCACACAGTATTTCCTTTATTGAGCCAGCTCGTTGCGTCAAGCAACTGTCAAATGGCGATCAATTGTCAAATTGTCTCATACAGAAAATGCCAGCCATATGTTTGGGAGCCAACTCGTTGCGTCAAGCAACTGTCAAATGGCGAACAATTGTCGCTGGACCAAGAATTCATGCATCTACCTTTGCAATGCAACTACTCTTTTTCTCGGGTCGACAGCACAACACCCCCGGATTGCTTAGCTACATTTAGCTAAATTTATCTACGTACGGTTAATCAAAAGGTGTAACCAGAACTTGAAAAGATGTATGACAACACATGCTGAGCTTTTATTTCAAATAAGCCCCTTTAACCTCATCGTTTTAAGCAATGAAACTCTTTTCGGCTAATGTGTTATTTAAAGTAAAACATCTTAAGCATTTCGACAACAAGAATCAAGGAATAACGCTGGCGATCCTTGTTAAAATAACTCTCTCCATGTCGTGCTTGTGCGTACAGCCACGATACCCACACACCACTGTCTTTTATTGAAAACAGCTGAGGCAAGTCGTTTTCGGAACTTTAAAGTGTGTATACAATAAGTAAACGTGTGTAAAAGAAGTATAAAATGTGTTATAAAGCGCATAGCCAACGATAATTACTAAAGAATTTAAGCATAATAGCCCAGACTTAACCATGGCCTATAGCCGGTAGAAATTGAGCTATCCTACGGCCTACAAGATAAAAGCATATGGCACCAAATTGGAATCGGTAGTCTTTAAAGTAATAAAATACATTATATGAATTTATTAATGCGATATTCTAATTACGTTTTAAGGGGTCATCGGACGCGTCGAGCTTTTCTAGCTAGAGAGGAAAGAGAGTCGGGCAGATTTGAATGGTAAAAGCAGTAGTTGTGTATTATTAACGGTTTATTTTTTAACAAAATGTCCTATTTTATAACGGTAAAAACACAGCAATACTGTTTTTAGGGGGGATTTATGCGTATTGCATGTCTAGACATGTCGATCAGCTATGTCCGCGGCAGTGGGAAACGGGTCGTAGGCGCGAGAGCTTTTGGAGCCGTGAGCGATAAGCCTATGAGAAGGAAGCGTCAATTGACAAATTGTTGCAGAGTGCGTGTAACATCTCGTTTAACCGCTGGTCCTGAGTGTGACAAGCAGACAGACAGCATTCACGCCCCGGCAGAAAGCACATTACGTCTATTTGGTAATCTGTTTTATTCGTAAATAGTATAAAATAATATATGTCTAATTGAAATAAAAGTCGATGTCTAACACCACAGCTCTGGGACTCTAGCATAGCCCCGGGCGCCCCGCTGCGGGCCTGTGGGGCTGGATGAAGTATCTAACTTCAATGGCTTAATCAGCAGGGTAAAGTGCCGTAACTTAAACGGAGGTATGACAAATTATTATAAAGTTTAAGCCAATAAGATTTAATTAATAAAATAATTTAGTTGTATTTTGTTCGTTTTATTTTCAATAAAGCACACCCAGCACATTATTAATGTAATAGATGCAGGAACTAGTGAGCGGTATTTAGCTACGAACATCAAAAACATTTTTGAAACTTTGTTAGACTAATACCTTAGTTATTTCAAATAATTTAAGGGATAAAAACATTTGTCGTGTTTGTCAATGTGTTATTTTAAGTAAATGCGTATTTTCCAACGCCAAAAGCCCTGTCATGTTTTAAGTGAGAAATGATATGGACTAGCAACTCTCTCTGGGGGGAGCAACCCCGGTTAGGTACTATTAAGCAGCATTTAGTGACATGCATCAAAACACATTTTTAAAAACTTTGAAAGAATAAAGTCTTAGTTTATTTTAATAAATAGTTTTTCAGTAAATGTTTATTCACGCGCATGCACACAAACACACACACACACCACCGGAGGTCGGGGGGCTTTAGAGTTTAACTTTAGGTTGCTGATCGCAATGTGTGACCAAACCCCAAAGCACCCTAACTTAGTCGTTTACTAACTTATCGCGAAAAAGCAGACAGAAATAGACTTGTAAATTTTAAAGAAAAGACATTAACTGTTTTTGTTAATGTTTAAAGGTATACAAACTACAGTTGTATCGGACACGCACACAAAAACACTAAAAGAGTTTGCTCAGTCAAAAAACACCAAACATATATTGTTCAGGTTTTTTTATTAAAATGTTATAAGGATTGTTTTGTTATAGCGAAATTTTAAATTAATATGAGTGGGATATAAGTCATTTAGGCAACAAGATTTGAGGAAGAACCTAAATAGTGGCTGGAAAATGACCGACCAGGCAGGCAGAAGTGTGCTTTCCTTATCTCACAAGTCATGGAAGGGTAGGGTGGGGTGGGGGGACACATAAGTGGGGGGGTAGGAACTGTGGAATCAGGCAGGGGGGGGGGGGTAAGAATTTAGGATATAGTCTTGTTATTTTAAAGAAGGGGTACATGATTATTTTAATTGCATTTAATAGGAACCAGTAAGATGCATTTAGCACCATGCTGCAAATACACATTAAAACCTTTAAAGAATAAGGTCATAGTTATTTTAATAAAGACATCCTACAAGGTGCCCACGGCCCTAACTTATATAATCTACAAGCTTGATCCGAGATGCTTGCTGGAGTACAATGCTAAGTTGACATCGGTAACGGAGCTGCAGCCTGTTTGATAGTTAATGAAACATAGTTAAAATTCAACAGTGTCAGCAGTCATCCACGATGCAGGGAGAATACAGATTGACTAACAACCCCGTTTATCAGCTGGCATTATTTACATTTTTTTTTGTTGACAGAATAAAGCCTTAGTTATTTTAATAAATATGTTTTTCAGTAAATGTATACTCATGCTTATGTGCACAAACACACACACACACACACACACACACACCGGTGGTCAGGGGCTTTAGAGTTTAACTTTAGGTCTGTGAAAGTATAGGACCGCAATGTGTATACAGACCCCAAAGCACCCTAACTTAGTCGTTTACTAACTTATCGCGAAAAAACAGACAGAAATAGACTTGTAAATTTTAAAGAAAAGACATTAACTGTTTTTGTTAATGTTTAAAGGTATACAAACTACAGTTGTATCGGACACGCACACAAAAACACTAAAAGAGTTTGCTCAGTCAAAAAACACCAAACATATATTGTTCAGGTTTTTTTATTAAAATGTATTAGGATTGTTTTGTTATAGCGAAATTTAAAATTAATATGAGTGTGATATAAGTCATTTAGGCAACAAGATTTGAGGAAGAACCTAAATAGCGGCTAGAAATGACCGACCAGGCAGGCAGAAGTGTGCTTTCCTTATCTCACAAGTCATGGAAGGGTGGGGTGGGGGGACACATAAATGGGGGGTAGGAACTGTGGAATCAGGCAAGAGTGTAAGAATTTAGGATATAGTCTTGTTATTTTAAAGAAGGGGTACATGATTATTTTAATTGCATTTAATAGGAACCAGTAAGATGCATTTAGCAACATGCTGCAAATACACATTAAAAACTTTAAAGAATAAGGTCTTAGTTTTTTAAATAAAGACATCCTACAAGGTGCCACGGTCCCAGCTTATATAATCTACAAGCTTGATCTGAGATGCTTGCTGGAGTACAATGCTAAGTTGACAACGATAACGGAGCTGCAGACTGTTTGATAGTTAATGAAACATAATTCAAATTCAACAGTGTCAGTAGTCATCCACTATGCAGGGAGACTACAGATTAACTATAACGACCCATTTAACTGCTGTCATTATTAAAAAAAATTTTGACAGAATAAAGCCTTAGTTATTTTAATAAATATGTTTTTCAGTAAATGTGTATTCATGCTCATGTGCACAAACACACACACACACCGGTGGTCAGGAGCTTTAGAGTTTAACTTTAGGTCAGTGAAAGTATAGGACCGCGATGTGTATACAGGCCCCAAAACATATTAACTTAGTCGTTCATGAGTCTTATTGTGAAAAACCACGCAAAATAGACTTGTAAATTTTAAAGAAAAGACATTAACGGCTTTTGTTAATGTTTAATTGTATAAAAACTTTAGATGTATTTGTTAAACAGTCAAACAAAAATGCGCTATTTTAAAGTAGTATAAAATATAACCTTAACTTTGGACGCAAGATGAACAACCTACACACACACAGACAGACAGACACACACACACACACACACACACACAGCAAAGCCCCAAGCATGCGCACAAGCACACAACCAAAGGTGGGCTTTTAGAGTTTGCTCAATCAAAAAAACATCAGACACATATAGTTTACGTTTTTTATTAAAATGTGTAAGGATCGCTCTGTTAGAGCGCAATTTTAAATTAGTATGATTGTGATATAAGTCATTTAGGCAACAAGATTTGAGGAAGAACCTA